>NW_024885088.1:116281-161875 GCF_019232065.1 Centrocercus urophasianus | reverse complement strand
TATATATATATATATATATTAAAAAAAACAAAAACAAAAAACAAACAAAAAAAAAACCAAAACACCCAAAAACCAGCAGATTAAATCAAAAGGAATTGAAGCCAAGCCCTTTCATACAGAACTGAAAGAAACATCAAAAAAATAGCTGTCAGTAGTATAAAAAAAAAAATCTACCAAGACTTCAGAGAAAAACAGTAGGACCAGCAAGCACACAAGTTACTACAGCCCCATTTAAAGTACAGTCTAGCCTGTAGGGCAGGAGTTGGGGAGAAACAGAAAAGTGTTTAAAGATAAAGTCAGTGGAAGCAGAAGGCTAAATTACTCTCCTTATTTAGAGGAAGACTATGATGGACTTAAGAATGAAAGCTAACATTATTTTTCATTATTACTTTTGTTTCAACATGATTCATCCCTCCTGCTCCATTATACTTTAACAGCTGTATCAGAATCTGCTGATAGGACCTATAGAAATAGTTTGTTATAAAGACATGTTGAGATCTTGCACATTTTCATAGCTACCAACACAGTTTCACTGTGTTCCTTCAGCATACAAATATAAGAAAATTACATATTAAAATTCTAAGGAATTCCTCTTACCGTGTTTAATAAGATATATAACCACACTCTACACCAAAACTCTTATTATAAATGAGACAGGTAATATCTACATTGGTAAAGTCTAGTGAACAATATTTACCATTACATACAACATTACCAAACTAACTGGTTCAGCTAAAAGCTTCCAGGTGTTTGCCTTTTTTTTTTTCCCCCTCAGATTCATTTTTGTTGTTGCTGTAGTTAAAGGAAAATGTAAGATTTCATCCAATACACTTCAATTAAAAAAAAAAAAAAAGAGATTACCTACCCCTTTTAGAAGCTTACCTTTTTCCAAGAAAAAAAATATTCTTATGCTTGAAGACAATAGCTCTTTACATAGCTCTTTCATTCATTCACCAAAAATTTGCAATCCACACAAGCCTTTAAGTTTTTTGCAAAGCAGCTTCCTAAGGACTCCACTAGATGTTTTCCATCTGGGGGCACACCAATGAAATGCTGTTGATAGACTAAGCTTTATTCACCTCACCTGTATGCTCTGGATTTTTTGCAACTGCTTTTCTGGTCCTCATTCTGTTGCTGAATTAAGCTTGGTTTAAGTAGAGAGGAAAAAAAAAAAAGAGGCAAAAGGCTGAAGTCAAAGTCTGAAACTGAAGAGAGGGGAAAAAAACAAAACAACAACAAAAAAAAATAGCAACTAGTCAACCAACCAAAAAAAAAAACCACAAACCCTCATATGCTGGACATTAGGATGTAAATTTGAAAGCTAATGAGATCAAGAATAGGTCAGTAAAAAGACTGTCCTTGACACATGTATGGCTGGGAACAATACTGGGGAAAGACTGAATGAAGGAAAGCTGGAATTTAGTAGATAAATTCCCAACTATAGTTATTCATTTTTAGTAAATATTAACTGAAACTGTAGCAAGTTTGGATTTAGTCCTGCAGAAGGAGCAAGGAAACAGTCTATTTAAAAGAAAATTAGAAAATTGTTCAGGTTAGCAAAAGTGATTTTAAGGGATACATATGTAAGTACTTTGCTATTAAGGACTACATAAGCTATAGGACAATTTGAAATGTGAGTATATACTCACTAAAAGTAAATGTAAGCTATAAATTATTCAGTATTAAATGTTGAAAAGAATTTGAAACAGCCTTTCAAAGTGGAATAGATAGGATAAAAAAAAGCAAAATGTACTTGAAGCTTTGATAACTGGACATCTCTACAAGGCACAACATTTTGTAAAAAAAAAAAAAAAAAAGACCTCTGTGAATATGCAGGAATAAAACTAAAAGGGAGCAAAAAAGGGAAAAGGTAGAGGTGGAGTTATTGATTTCAACTAGCATGGCAGTTACATGCTATCGACCCCTGTTTGAAAAAGTATATTTACTTTATGGATCCAGAGAATGACTATAGGAATCAGTAAAGAGCAAGGTGGAAGCTCACAGCCTCTGAAGAACGGACTGTGGCAAGCAGAGATCGAAGATCTTCTAAGGTGGTACTCTGACAAGTTAAAGTTCGGACTTCCATAACAGGCCATGGTGGTTGTAGAGCTAGTGGTCCTCTAGAATTAAAGCATAAAGGCAAAGTAGGAGGAAAACTATGATAATAATTTCACATGATATAATGCAGCTTGCAACATCTTCAAAACTTTTCTGGGAGTTTTTTTAGGAAAAAAAAATAAGGAAGTGAAATCTAACTCAGACCCAGGACAACTCAGATAAAGAGCAAAACAGAAGCAGAGGTTACTGATGCAGACTTGACTGAAACTGCACCTGACTGCCTCTTTTAAAATCCCAGCTGTCACACTGAATTCAATTACTGCGAAAATAACAACATAAAGTAGTATAAGTATTCATGAAAGTATAAACCTTCCAAATGCCTTAGAAGTCAAGCTTTTCTTTGTTACATTAGTTACAAATTCATTTTTTAATTGCCCAGTGAACAAACACTATTTTCTAGAGAAATTATTAATTTTTGTGGATGTTAAAATTCATTCATAATAGATAGGTTAAATATAGGTTAAACATTCCAGGGCTTTCATGTTATACCTCTAGACTGCATTACTGACTCTTAGCATGTACCTTTGTGCCATGTGTACATATATATTTGTTTTACAGCTAAGAACTGGGAATGGCTCCAATTTGAAACAAATGATTGTTTTTGTTCCAGAACTACGATAGGAAATATCTTAAACTTAGCAGCTATTGATTTAGATAGCAGCTTTATCTGCTGAAGAGATGAAGGAAACAGGAGTGGTTCCTAAGTGAGTAAATGTGAACTCTGTCCTGAAATCCACATATATTGAATATCCTTCCATATTTCCATTCTCACAAAAAAAAAAAAAAATAAATAAAAATTAGAGCATATCTCAACTCCTTCTGCTTTTTAAAGTATTCACATTCAGAGAAGTTCAATTAAATCACAAGCATGCAACATGGCAACATATTTTATCCTAGGTCTTTGTGTTATTTAAAATTTATTAATACTGTTGACTGAAAATGCCACTGGTAATTCACATGGGTCCTGCACAAGGGAAAGAATGACCACACGCATTAGAGCAGGTTAGGAGCTGACTTGGTGGAAAGGAGCTCAGCAGAGAAGCATCTGGGTGTCCTGGGGGACAAGAGGTTGGCCATGAGCCAGCAGTGTGCCCATATGGCCAAGAAGGCCAATTGCATCCTGGGGTACATTAAAAAACATGTGGCCAGCAGGTCGAGAGAAATGATCCTCCCCTTCTACTCCGCGTAAGTGAGGCATCAGTACATCTGGTGTACTGTGTTCATTTCTGGGCTCTTCAGTTCAATAAAAAAAGAGAACTTCTGGAGAGAGTCCAGCAGAAGGTCACAAAGCTGATTATTAGGGGACTCACTTATGAGGAAAAGCAGAGAGACCTGGGACTGCTCAGCCTAAAGAGAAGACTGAAAGGGGATCAAGCCTTCTAAGAATCTAAACAGCACAGGTCAAGTGATGGGGTCAGATTCTTTTCAGTGATGCCCAGTGACAAAACAAGGAACAATGGAAACAGAGAGGAACATAGGAAATTCCATCTGAACATGAGCAAAAATTTCTTCACTTTGAGGGTTACATTAACACTGGAACAGGCTGCCCAGGTATGTTGTGGAGTCTCCTTCTCTGGACATACACAAAACCTTACTGGCTACTTTCCTGTGCAACCTATTCGAGGAGACCTGTTTGAGGAGGGGGATAGGAATAGATGATCTCCAGAGGTCCATTCCAAGACATACAATTTTGAAATATTGTGTAGTATTTCTTTATTTATCCATCTATCTATCTACTGAAGATAAGTGCAATCCCTGCTAGTGCTTGCCTGGGGCTGGCTTCTTGCAGGGCTGCTGTGGGTCCAGGTCACTGCCAGCCCTCCTCTTACGGGGCTGCTGGGCCCTCGCAGGTGAGTGGCCAGGAGTGGAGGGGCTGCTGCCCTGGGCAGAGGGGCCTGATGCTGCCGCCTGCGCCGTCTCCTCGTGGGGCTCCTCCCATTCTGTGCGGATGTGCGCAGCAGGGCTGTGACTGGGATCCCCACAGAGGACAGCCTCAGGTGTGCTGGGCTGCTCCTCTCTGTTGGCATTATCATTGCTGCAGATGGGTCTAGGCCTTGATGTCAGGATCCCAGGTGGGGAGGCTGCGGGGCCAGGGGCAGCCATGGCGCTGTCCTCCTGCCCCCTGGCCGCAGGGCCCTCCTCCTGCCCTCCGGAGACGTGGAAGCCCTGGAGGCCCCTCTGCCTGTGGGCCTCCTCGCCCCACCGGCTCACGAGGGCGTCCACAAGGCCCCGGATGAGCGTCTGCGCTCGGTCCCCAGGGCAGGCCGCAGCAGCTGGATCAGGGCCTCGCTGTCCAGCCCGATGTGACACAGGGCGTTCAGGATGAGGCTCTCCGCCGCCATTGCCTCCCACCACTGTGCCCCAAAGACGGCTCACAGCTCCTGGCGCAGCCATGGCAGCACAGGGTCGAGCATCTCCCTTATGTCTGCACATGAAGCATTGCTCATATGAGGAAAGGATCCCCCCCCCGGCCCCCCCCCCCCCCCCCCCCCCAGGGGGGGGGGGAATCTTATTAATGCTTATAAATACAGTGCTGCCTAATCAGGGCTGCCCAGGCCTGCAGCAGGAGACTGCCCACCATAGGCCCTTCCTCTGCCTTCACAGTGTCCTGATTAGGAAGCCATGACCTAGAATGCTTCAAATGGTTCTTCTGTCTATTTTATTAAACAGAAGTATGCTATCGGACTTCCACAGTCCTAAAAAGAGATAAGTAGCTTCTTGAGTGTTCTCTCTGAAGCAACTCCCTTTGAGCCTTTCTCAGCACAGATTCTGGAACAAGTTGTTTTTTCCTTCTTTGCTTCATTTCTTGGAAGCCTTTCTTAGGAAAAATTTCTGTACCAACAATTGTTTTTCTTTTGGTAAAGACAGGATGTCTTGTAAAGCAAATCAAAGTCTATACTACAGCACCCTAAATATTTTTAAGACATATTAGAAATTAAAAACAAATTGCCATATGATTTGTTGTCAACATGCCTGCCATTTCATGACTATGATTTGGACATCATATTCATATTGAGTATTAAGTCCATATTAAAAAAAATACATAATGATACATTTCTTAATCCCCTGAAATTCTAGAAGGCTGTACTTATCCAATACTAAGACCTGGATCCACATTACTGGGAAGTCTTTAGTGAAAGGACGAACCATCAAGACGGTTCATAGAAGCCTGCCTTCTGAGAACAGGTGTTTTCTGTCTTTGCTGCATACACTTCTTGCATTTACTATTAGGCATGCAAGAGAAACTGTGATAGTTTACATCCTGCATAATCAGGAACCACTTTATGCAGGTACAGAAAGCACTTAAACTGTGTAGAGCTTGAAAGCTCTTTATTTCTTCTCCCTACATTTTTAATTACTAGTCATTAGTAATCCAGACACATTTATATTCATTTCTGTCAAGTATTTAGATGGGAATAGAGAGTTTCTCGAGCGTTTTTTATTAGCTTTTTTTTTTTTTTTTTTAAATTCAGATTGTGCCTCATGACCTATCATATTCTTCAGCAGTATTACTGATGCATACAGTGCTGCTCTGAATAGTAGAACATTCAACGGATCTTTATGGATTCTATGAGGAAATTGGCTGGAGGCTCATAGACCAAACACAAGACTTTTGTATCTGATTACAACTCACATGGGTTGCCTACTTGTAAAGGAAAGACAATGTTAAGTCCCAAAACAAAGCAAGCTTAAGGTTTAGGGATTTTCAGATTTTGCCTTTGCACAGACTCCTAGAATCAGTCTGAAAGTATGCTGATCTTTGCCTGAGCTCTTCCCTTTCACTTCTGCACAGATTTCTCAGGATGTAAATACCAGATCTGAATTTACCTTGAAGAAACACAAGGAAAGACAACCTGTTAGTGTAGCTACAGAGACCTCCAGTGTAAAAGTTGAATGTACAATCTATAATAATGAGTAACTGTTTAATAAACAGCTTATGAAGGTATCTGCACAGGGAGCCCAGATTGACTCTTACTATTGGCAACTTTACAGTAAAAGGAAACACAGCAATGTTATCTAAAATTCACAAAGAGCATGAACTGATATGGATAATGGCAAATAGACTACATAAATAATCTTAAGAAGATGTTATTAAAAGCCAGTGCTTTTGCACAGCCCATGAAATGTGAGAGACAGTGTTGTTTGCCATTCCCTTTCAATTGGACTATAATGGAAGCTACTTATTTTCTTACTCCTCCCCTCAGCATAAATAGCAGAGGTATCACCGAGGAAAAGCAGCTTACAAATGATGCTGGTAATCACAGTTAGCCCTCATTGCTAAGAATAACTCAACATCTGAGAGGTGAGGAAAGCTGACAGCCTCTTCCATCCCCATAATCCAACATGAAAGAAAGCATGGCAAGAGAAAATGAGCAACAAGTATTTCTACTCTACATGGCTGAAAGGAACAGTGGCTCCCATTTTGTTCTTTGCTTTTCTTAGGTGCTTTACCTTCCCTAGATACTTCAGCAAGCAGTATTCTGATACTGACATCTTACTTGTCCTCACTCTTGTCTTCCTGACATTAGAGGAAATTCTTAGTATCTCCATTTATTTATTTATTTATTTATCTATCTATCTATCTATCTATCTGTCTATCTATCTATGAATCTATCTATCTATTTATCTATTTGTCTATTTACTTACTTACTTACTTAATTATTTTCCAGAGAGAAATATACAAACTGTAAGAGTAAGGTTGTTCTTTGGACTAAACTAGGAGAGGGAGAGACAGAGAGAAAGAAAGAGATTTCTGTTCCAAAGACTTTGCATTATTTTATAACATTTTATCCAATAGCTATAGCAAGTTTCAATTCTCTGCCACTGCTTCTAGAAAACAGCAATGTGGGCAGTCAAGCTGTTCCCCAATTTTCTCTCTCTTATATCCTTTATGTGAAACTTGTCTCTATGGGGTTCAGGTCACATTTACATGAGACGCAAAACAGTGGTGTTAATTACCATTTCATAAATAACTTTCTGTACCATTGACCGGGCAAAAGCAGGTGTACAAATCCCAAGAAAAGAGACAATATTTCCAGGAACTAGAAACAATGCTCAAAGTCTACTGAAGAGTCCCATGTCTGTTCACTGTCATTTATCCTCTCTAGAAGATTTAATAAGCACTATTCTTTTCTAACAGTGACATAAACAAATACAAATACATACACATTAGTAGAGCTGTGTCTGATGTAAGATTCAAATCACATTTTGATATAAGATTCAAATCACATTTAATCTATACTCTTGATGTATAACATAATTTACCTTATTTTAGACTAGAACATAGCTAACGCATATTAATTATTATATATGATACATGAATCTTAATAGCAAATATTTACATATATGCAGATTACTCTCCCATTCTCTGATCAGCATACAGAAACCATACAAATAACTGCTAGAGATTCCCTACCTCTCTTCTCACCCAGATGTAAATTGCTACAGGAAAAAGCAATGCTACTTCTAATAAAGCCTTGCACAGAAAAAAAAAAAAAGTTTTGTTTTGTTTTAAACAAAATGAAAATGCCCTTCTTTTCATGAATTTTTATTAATAAACTGCTGCTGATGCTGCTGGCACCTTGTTTCTGGTATTGAGATGAGTCCTCCCAGCTTCCAACTGTGCTGGTGTTTTCTCTTGGAAAGGGATACGGTCTACAAGAGTTCCATTAATATAAAGGAGAAACATCTGCTTGGAGCATGGAACAATCTATTGGCTGAGGTTAGCAGCAGGTTAACTGCAGCTGGTCAACTCTGCCCTGTCTTGCGTGCGTCATGGAGATCAAAATGAATTTGCACGAACTGTTTTTTAGTGGATTATTAAAAAGAGATATGATTCAGATTAAAAAGGTGATAATGATTATGTTGGCCATTTCTCTTTAAAGTATCACTGTATTACATGAGCTTGTTTTTCAGAAAGACAACACTGTTGAACTATGAAGAAGAAACGGTTATTGTCTTTTTTTTTTTTTTTTTTTTTTTTTCACTAGACGTGGAATTCTAAGTGACTGATTCCAAAACCAGGCTAGAAAATTACAAGGGTGGGACTACTTGAACATTGTTTTGGCTCCAAACCATCCTGGTGGCCACTTGTTGTAACATTAAAGAATGTATTGCCAGTAAATCAAGAAAATTCTGTTCATAGAATTTGGAATTGCCTTCACATCATGAGGTGCTTAATAGGTTTTGTTCCATATTAAAAAACCAATGGCACAGTCTCCGCTTCCTATGAAACATTAGTCAGACTTAACTTTCTTTTTTTTTCTTTAAGAACATTCTTTCCAACTTAATGGTTAAGGTAGCCCTTAAAATACAAGCTACTTAGATCCACAATTTTTAATTCCATAGCTCATAATTTACATATGCTATTCAATTTTATGATGGTGTAGCTCCCTAAAAATCAGTAACGTAAAAAAAGGACTCAAGTAATTTCTCTGTTACACTGTTCAACTCCATGGTTACTTGGTTGTGTACAATCCAGACTGACAAACCTGATGTTGCCTGCTTAGCTTCGGTTGTTTTAATAGAACTACTGAAGAAATTTTGACAACCATGATCATGTCTGTGTCACACTGGTAATGCAGTTTGTTTTACTAAGAATAAAAAAAAGTGGAGAAACAAAAAATTATTTTATCTGTTTTCTCTGCACTGGTTGTCTACGGGGATTATATTGCTACCACACAGAGGCTTATTTGTTTTCCTATAGATGGATGCTTTATAAGGTATTTTGGGATCTATCGGTATATAGGAAAATATTGCTACCTGCAGGGTTTTCTCCAAAACTTATAGAAGAAAGAGGTCTCTCTGGAGCTAAACGTGAATTTCCACATACTGCCATTAAAACAGTGACCTTGTTTATATGGAGTTCCAAGGATTTTCTCACTGTATCCTCCCAGTGGATACAGTATCAGCATGTTATCTAGACCTTCCATGCACAGCTTTCACACCCAGATCAGTCTTCCTTGTTACAGTGTCATATGACACAAATATGGTACTAAAAACAAGTTCCCTCTTCTTTTCACTCTGTAAACATTAGAGGTCCACTAAGAACAGCAACAGGAATATAATAAACTGAGAATTCAAATATACACATGTTAGAGAAGAAAGTTTTATCTGCAGAAAGTGCAATCAAAATAACCTGTTCTAAAAAGTATCATAGTGAGTCAATTCTTCAGAGACAAGAAAAGCTCTCCGATCACCCCGAAGTGGTTGAAGGAAAGACTAGAAGTGGAATTGTTATTTTTCCTTTTGCTAGTGGAGTTAGGAAGAAAAAGTATGAGTTGAATACTCTTTTTAAGATTAATTAGACTGTTCAATTTTCTTAAATATTACTTCTAAAAGACTGAGAGTTAGAACACTCTCAGCATCTGCTCTAAATTCACTACTTGGATGGCTTAGGGCCAGTACTTCGAACAGCTATCAGACAAAAATTCCAGGAAACAGGACATGACTCCAGTATTTTACCTCTATCAAGAGACTGATATTCATTCTAAAAGAGGTAATCATATGCTATGAGTAAAAAATGAATCACATTAGAGCTAGAATGTTTTAGTAAAGAAATATGATTTTTGCTAGCATTAGGCTTGTGCAAGGAGACATTTTGTACTGTGTTAGAGCCAACTGGAAGAAGCAACTGCTGTTCTGTAACAAGGGTAACCCTAAAAACACTGAAAACAGTTGGAAGTAAATTTCCATTGAGTAATGCGGTATTTCAGTTTGGGTTTTGGTTGCCTTTTTTCTTCTTGAACACCCAGTCCAACACACTGAATCCAGTAGATGACAGAGGGGACATTCTCTCAGACTGTAGTGAAAAGTGACTTACTCTTTTAGAGACTTCGGCAATAAAGGCGTTATAGTTTTTGTTCAGCATACACATAAGCAAACTCTGGCTGACAATTTAGATGCTATCCAAGTGAAGAAGTGAAGGATTCCATCAAATTTAATTAGATGTTTGCTTTTTTTTCCCTAAAATTTGGAGAATGATGAATAGGACATCAAAAGCTACTTTGTGAAAACCTCAACAGGGCTTCAAGATTTGGCTCAGATGTAACAGCTATCACTCCCATTTGTGTTTTCAACTGTTTTTCTAGGCTGGGTCAAGTATTATTATCCCCATTTATAAAAAGAAGGAAACTGAGGTGGAGTGTTGTGAAGCGATTTGCTCAAGTACTCAGAGAAAACTATCTTCAGGACTGAGAACACAGGTGGCAAAACCCAACTTTTCTCCAAGAAACATTTCTCTGCTGTTAATAAAATTTTGAAAATTGGCATCACGCACCAGTCTTGATCTCATTTCCTGTTGGAAAAATACAGGCAAATCATGCTACTAGCAAAAGTTCTTGGAAAATTAATAAAACCATAAATCAAATAAACTCCTGAAAAACAAACTGAGAAAAATCCTAAGAAGATTAAAGAAGCATGAGGTTGCAAGGAAAAAAAAAAAAAAAAAAGTTGAGAACAGTAGGTACTTTTCTGTTTTGCTGTAAATTGTTTATAACCACAGATGGAAGTGCTGTTGAACATCACAGAATATTATTATTGGATGCTGTTCTCTTACTCCTCAGATGGCAGGCTCTGACAGGCAGGTCTACATGTCATCCATGAAGTGTCAGCGCAGTCTGTGTGCTAGTGAGCTGGGGAAGAGTGCAGTTGTCCAACTGCTCCTGAAAATTTGTGCCACTGACATTGGTGTGCACGACACAGTATTCTTGTGTAAAACACCTACTTGCAAGCGAGCTTGGGAATGCTGCTGCATAGTGCAGTTACCTTGACTACAAAGTTGGCATACAGGATAAAAGAATCACAGGAGTCAGCTTAATGACAAGGACTTGGAGCGCCTGAGAAGCAGGATAATATGTCCAGGAGATCATTCTGAAATCACCTGTGAAAACGCAAGGCAAGCCTCATGTGAGATAACATTAACACTATGGGTGACGTTCCATGCTAAATTTTTTTGTCATGTTTATAAACATTAGCCAATATGCATTTTGAAAAAGAAGTTTAGATGTAGATGAGTACTTGTATTACTACCACCACCGAGAATCAACTTTCATGTAAGAGTAGTGCCTGGCACCTAGAAATCCTACACATAGATAGAACATAAAATCCATGACCTTCTAATCCAAAACATTAATTTGCCAAGATACTTAAACTCTACGATTATCTTATTGCATCCAAAGGAATGAGAATTTTTGAAAATCAGACCACTAACATAACATAACATAACATAACATCACATCACATCACATCACATCACATCACACAACACAACACAACACAACACAACACAACGTAATGTAACACAACGTAATGTAACATAGCTTAATGTAGCGTAGTGTGGCATTTCAAAGTTACCTTAGTAATTCTAATGCCTTAAATTTTACACATTTTTTTGCAAAATCACAGGACTTCTTTCTGCACAAACACTGCTTAAAATTTAGATATGCCTTTTCATTTTCAGCTACATATCACACATTCCATTTGTGCATAAATATTGTAAAAATGTAGGCTGTTCAAACACATGTAAGCAGTATACTCCCAAAATAAAACTGCTACTCTGTTACTTCCTGATCATAAAGTACCACAAAGTGAAAGCATAAATTGAAATAGTGGACTATGTGATGGTAATGACAACATTCATTGCAGATTTTCACATATTGATTACTATGTTGTCACATAAGTAGTCTCAGGAATTGAACTAAAAACTGTGGGGAAAGATATGTTTATGTTACTCACAGACGCAGTGTTTCACCCCAGTGAAGTGAGGCAGAATACACATAATTCAGTACAAAGACTGCAGTTGAGTACTTGCATATTCACTGACATCAACCAACTTTTGTCAAGTTTGAAATGACTCCTCGCCATTGGATGGGTCATAGACCTAAACCTAAAAAAAACTTTTGATTAATATAAAAGATGAAGACCATGCTGAAATACAGGTCTAAAGTAAGACACACACAGAAAAATCCTCAAAGAGATGGCATTTTAAGTCTTCAGCCTCTCAATATGAGGGAAGGCTGGCAAGGTTCATGAGCAATAACAGCCACAAATAAGCTCAATAAAGATTTTTTTCTCCAGCAATTGTGTAATGCATGAATCCTCTCCTTTGACACATGTCCTCTGAAGACTGAGCAGTTCTTTCAACGTTTATTGACAGTTGGTCCAGCTTCCAAATGAAAATATGGTTGTTAGGATTAATAGGTTTACTTTGCCATAAACCTCTAGATTATAGATAGGGGAATGAACTAGCAAACAAATATTGGAAAGAGCAAAAGCCCAGATGGTAGAAATATACATATTACTTGCTTCTGGATTTACATTGTCTGTCTCTCAGTTTAACAGTTACTCTATTGCTACAATTAAAATTCAGCACAAAAATGGTGGCTGTTTTCCTACACTATAGCAATGGTATGTAATAAGTCACTTTCAGAAATGGTACTCAAGGTACATATGTTTTGCAGGCTTTTTTTATTTTTTTTTTTTAAATGTATGCTTTTTAAAAAGTACAGGGTTTATATCAGAAGAAGGAATATGTTTTGCTCTGAAGTCCAGATCTTTTATTCAAGGGGACAGTAATATCTACAGATTATTTAACTGAACATATCAGATGCTAGCATATGACCAAAAATACAAAATGAAGCAGGCATTCAGTCAAGAAAATTTGTACAGCATATTTCCTTGAAAGGAAAATAATACTAAGATCAGTTCTAGTTCAATGTAAATCTTTGTAAGCAGAGAATTAAAAACTGGCTCAGTTATTTTACAAGGAAATTAATGTTACCACATGCCATGATTAATTTTATTTGCAGGAGGGATCAGATCTCAGAAAAGTTCTCTCAACAGAATTTTTCTTCTTTTCCTTCCTATTTTGCTTTATATTGTTCAAATATTCATGTAACCAATATCCATTCTGCCATGCAAGGAAAAGTAATAGACCAAAAAATTGAAGCTCCTTTTTGTCATTCAGATCTTGACAAACCTGTATTTTGCAGTCACATAGTGCCATGCATGAGCACCCCACAAAGAATAATGTAGTCTTCCAACAATACTGTTCAGGAGTAGTCTAATTTTCTAACTGCAGAAGCAGCCCAAGAAAAAGTAAACTGTTCACTCTGAGTCAAGAAAGCACTATCAGAAGTGAAAATTGAGCTCAGGCCCTCAAAGTCCAGACATGGTGCCCTGATGTTCCTCTCTTAGTGGCCCTTTCTCTTAAACACATCCATTTCCTCACATCCAAATTAAGGGTTCTGCGAAATTTAACAACAAAAATTTAAAACAGATACAGAAAAAAAAATTTGGGAAATCTTTCTGTCTTTTTTCTAACCTGTATGACATGTTAGCATGTAGTCTTAGCATCTTTTTAATTTCCCCATGCTACCACCTCCACTTAAGTGACTGATAATGTAAACAACTTTTTCCATTTAGGGATAACTCTCCATTCACCTACCCCTTCCCACCTTTTCTACAGAAGATCGAAGTATTGGAAATCAAAAATGAAATATGTTTCAAGTGCTATCAAAATAG
Organism: Centrocercus urophasianus; assembly: GCF_019232065.1. Classification (NCBI taxonomy): domain Eukaryota; kingdom Metazoa; phylum Chordata; class Aves; order Galliformes; family Phasianidae; genus Centrocercus; species Centrocercus urophasianus. The sequence continues at coordinate 148,234 of NW_024885088.1, read as the reverse complement.
GCACCTTATATTTGATTAAAGCCTAAAATTGCCTGATGAAGGTTAGTGCCTTAGGGAAACATGAGCATTCTCAAAATCACCAGTTTACGGCTTGGACTTCATAGAGATCTGATAGGCAGAAGGAATTTAGACTGTTTATGTAGCAGGACACACAAAGCAACAACCATGATAGACAGACTCTGCCAATGTCCTTTTCAACATCAGAAACAGTAGAGAAGCCTTCTGAGACACCTGTAATTCTGTGTATAGTGATTATGCTTCTTCTAAAAGACACAAAAAAATAACCTGAGAAACCAAAACTAGGCTGTAATTTAAAAAAAAATGATGAGAAAAAAGCAACATTCAGAGGTATTCAGTCTCCTCACATGTTTTCCAGAGCCAGACTTTTCAGATAGACATCCAGACTGTTGTTACTGTGCTAGCTCTGCAGTACTAGAAGGTCTCACATGGAATTCAACTAGAAGTAGCACATATCTGGGAGGAGCAGGAGTATCTACAAACCTATGAACTAATCAGAAGTTCCTTGTGTGAATAATAGAGAAAGAAGAAGAAACTAATTCCATCCCTAGAATTCATCTTTAAAATAATTTGGGCAAATTACCCTCTGACAGTTTGTTTCTTTCTCTGGAATCTTAACAAAGTTGGAAGCATTCAGAATGATCTTAGACCGAGGCCTAACATTTGGATGGCCAAAATTAGAATCTGTGAATTTAGTTCTTATCCTTTGAATTTTAGACTTCCAGAAGAGAAATTATAAGGTTTAGAAAAATTACAATCAAATTCAAATTTCCAAGGTTTAGCAGTAACCAGATCACGGCTTTGCTACAGGATTTAAGCCAGCTAAAAGCATTGTGAAGAAGGGAAGATTGATTAACAGGGTTGTACTTACGATGTCAGATATTTTATGGGCATAAATAAGTTAAATTAAGACTTAGTGTAATCTTGTTGTTTTGTTTTTTTTTTGTCAACTAAAAGTGATACATCTGGGACAGACTACTAAAACTGACATTTCACCTCCCATAAATCACATAAAAAGGAATGGACTCTTTTATATCCTGAGAGAAAAATATCATTGCATTTTCAAAGGTGACAGGAAGAATGAAAGTCTACTAATAGTAAATTCATTTTGTTAAAGACCTCAATTCATCTTATCCAATACCTATTTTTATGATTGTTTGTTAGTACATCTTATCAGATAACAGTGTCATTCTTCTAGCATTTCAGATGCTAAAACTGTTTAGTTTTACAGACTGCGAATGACAAACCACTTGTCAGATAAGATGTACCTGTAACTGTTTAAGATTAATTAATCATAAATCTTCGTGTTTTCCTGTGTTGGTTTGAAAACAAGGACTCCATACAATACATAATATATCACTATAGGCTACCTAGTTCTTACACTCTTACACATTTTTTCCTCAGGAGAATTTTGATTTTTGAAAATTTAGAACAAGCTATCTGTCTTTCTAATACTCCTTCTAAATTCAAAAGAATTGATGTTTTCTTTGAAGCTTACAGCCGATGGACCTGCAATTTAATTTTAATCAGTTCTATCCTGGTTATGACAATTATGGTAACTGGGACCAAGTGTTCCATAGTCTTTTCACAGATAACCGTTAGTGAACTCAGTTATAAAGTTACACAATACATAAATATGTTCTTAATTATCTCTGTCATTTCAAAGGAAGATAAACTTAATGTAAGATCTTACAATCATGTTTTCACAAATTTTCCCGCTGAAAATACAGTGAATTCCTTTTAAAAAAATATTTTGCAGGTCTTTCAGATTTGGAATGAGCAGGCAGAAAAGAGAAGATGGAGAAATTTTATACTAATGAAATATAATAGGAATATATACTAGGAAATTGTAAGCATTTTCCTTTGTTGATAATTTCTGATTCTCACATCAGCTCTTTGTCACTTCTTCTTCCCTGTAGAGAAGATGAACTTTGAGAAATACAAGCATAACTAAGAATACAAATGAAGAAGAATACACAAAACTTAATTGCCATTTGGGCAAACTGACCAATCACTCAAACTTTTACAAAGATTGAATTTACAGCTGTTTTTTAAAAGAGTTAAGAAAGGAACAGTTTCATTTTTTCATCATATCTTAAGCTCAAAAACCATCCCCATTTGGTATCAAAATGAATACAAAAATATAGAAGGCATTTTAAAAATATGAGAATGGAATGGGCCTGCTGAGGTATTCCATTTTCCTTTGGTAATTACAGGCAACCACATACATAATCCCTTTCATAAGCAGATCAAATTCTGTTTTAACTAAATTAGGATTTGGGCTTTATCAAATTAGGATTTTGCTACTCTTATTTGAAAGCTCTTCTTTTACATTAATCTTCTCTTTGTTACACACAGGTTTTAAATTTCCAGTTAAATTATACAGGTTGTTCCAAAAGTGACGGTTCATATTTATTTCCATGGAAACTACAATAATATAATACTATTTGATAGAGCAAACTCTCAGCTAAAAAACCCAATTTTTCAATATATTCATCACCATTAGATATGCATTTTTGTCAGCCATGAACAAGAGCTTGCATGCTGCACTTGGAAAAATATGTACCAGCAGAGGTGAACCACTGTCACTGTTGCCTCTTCTGCCACACCACCCACCACCTCACTGTACTCACATTCAGTGTTTGGTCTCCAAAAACATTCAGCAAGCATCAATGAATGTCAATGGGTGCCATTGTTTCCACATGGAGGAATTCAGTGACACACCTTTACTTCATATGCACTTCTGTGTCAGACAACATTCTGTCAGACTGCTCCTCTGCTGCCAAACATCACACAGCAAGAGAATGGAATGGAATGGAACATTGGCAGGAAGGTTCAAGCTCTATTGCCATACCACCAACATCCGCCTGACACCACAGCCAATATCATAAAATAGGAGGCATTACTACTGGAGCATATCTTGTATAATTAGTGGCCACATACCGTACTGGTGTTTATATAATTCCTGCTGGATCAGGCCAGGAATATGATTGCAAATAATAACACTTTATACGAACATTATGGCCTCTGAACAGGCATCCTCAACAATCAATCCCATTCCTAGTCCCATTAAGTTCTGCCTCAGAGTCATAGAATCTCTCTTGATGAATATTTTAGTGAATCTAGAATATATCAGGAAAAAGAAAAAACACAAAACAAAACAGAACTGTAATCCTGATGAAGTGCCACTTTCCATCAGACGTATAAATCATTTCAACAAATACATTTATGACATAACCAAGTTTTTAATAGTACATCAGAAAATAAGTGAAATGGAGTCCAGATATATTTTTTGAGACATCTCCTAATTCCCTGATTTTACTGGGGTTGCATTTCCGAGCAGTATGCAGGATTCTATGGGCTTTGCTGAGTGACTGAATGTATTGTTCCTTACACTGTCATTTTGATCCAAGTCCATAAAAGTAAGGTCAAACACGTTTTGATAGAAGTGGTAGTTCCTGTAGGTACAGGGAAATATTGGGACCATAACTGGCAAATGGATGCATTAGACAAACAAATATTATGCAAATATATTATGCAAAGAAGTGAAAACAACTCTTTAATCAGGAAGAGTCAGAAAACATTGAAGACTCATTTCATTTTATGCATGATCTTTAACCAGATATTGAGTTAGATCTACCACTGTTTTCCTTGTGCCACGTTCAGGTATCAGGTGGAAAATGAGTGTTCTGGAGATAATCGCACCTGGGAGACTGGATTGAGAACCTGAAGATAAAAAAAATCACCTCCATTTCCAAAACTGCTCATGAACATGAAGGCGGTGTGAGAAGAACTGTGATCTTCTGAGGTTAGAATGGAGCTCCAGAAGTGTAGTCCACCCCAAAAAACCTGATGAGCTTCTAGAGAATAAAAGTAATTTCTACACAAATACATATGTTTTCAGGGGTTGAAGATTATGTTTTCTTTATTAAGATCAGCTTTTGTATGATGTACTAGCAGTGAGTTGCATTTAGTGCTATGAGCAAGCATAGCGCTAGTGGACTGCAGGAGCAAACAGAAGTACATGGACAAGCAGTGTGAACACTTCACAGAAACAGCAAGCAACTTTCAACTAAACAATTACAGAAGTCTTAAGCTGTAACTGCCCTTTAAAAAAAAACTGCACCACAATCAGGGAATGTCAAATTTGGGAGGAAGTTTATTTTTGCAAGCTGTTGAATGTGATAGCGTGTTTTTCTTTAAACCATAAATCTGCTGACTTTCATGAAGGCTTTAGGAAACTATGAAACATGCAATTGTTTCAGTGTGGGGGTTGCTGAAAAATGTCTGATGTTTATCTTTAAATTATTAGTGTAACTAGGCAAGAGAGGAGATATAGCTGGTAGGTAGATATTTTGTAGGGATATAGCTAGCTGTGTCTGCATCATCCATCTATCCTTCCCATTTTTCCTCAACATTCTTAAAGAAAAACAAACAAGAACAGCTCTGCGTCTTAGCAGAATACTCAGATTACGCTAAGAGATTTAAGGAGGAGAAAAAAAAAAAAAAAGATACTGGAAGGAATTGCTTTAAGTATGGAGTTAAAATAAGTTCACTAGCCTTTTGCCTGGTCCAAAACCCAGAGAGCGAATGATAGCTTTGAAGCAACAATTTGGTGCTTCTCTCTGACTCCTCGCATCCCTTACAAGGCAGTTCCAAGACGGTAAAAGTCTGAGTTCTTTGTATTTAAGTCACATTAAAAAAACTTGAGGAAAAAGGGGTGAATAATTTAAGTGAAAGTTGGAATGTAGTGCTTTTCTTATATATTAGAAGATACATTCAGTGTTACTTTTGGAATACTTTTGTATTTAGGGATGAAATTCATCTCAGTAGAAAGTCAGAGGACAAGACTACCGTAGTCTCTCAAATCTGCTGAAGTCCAAAGAGGCAAATTTCATCTTTCACTTTGATTATTGCTATAATCAACTAATCCACATAAATAATAATCACTGCCCTGTCCTTATTCGACATTAGCATGTACTGAACTTAATGTGTATTTGATGTATCAGCTTTGGCTCACAGCTGTTGTGGAAAAGGCAAGCCGTTTTTATGCTCATTCCACCGACACAGAAGCTAAAACAAAAGGGAAACAGCACACTCAAAAATACGTTGTCAGAGAAAAAGGGCAGCTGGAAAGAGGAAGGGCAGCAAGTATGAGAGAGTGGATTTTGTCCCAGCTCCCAAAAAGTATGTGAGGGATGCATGGAGGAAAAGACATAGCAAAACAATTTACTTGTAATTTTTTTCCAGAGTAGTGTCAGATTAGGAAAGTAGCTTCCTGCTCTTTCATGAAAACAAACAAAAAAATAATTATCATATTCTGTTTTGATACATATACTTTTTTATTTTCAAAATTTATTTTATAAAGCCAAGCATTAAAAGAGCAGAAAGTCTAAAAATTTTCATTTCCCCCTCCTTCATACAAATCCTTAGCTGTACAGTAAATTAATCATAGCAGATGAGAAAACTCATCAGCACGCTGATGTCAGTTGCTATAGCAAACAGCATGTAAGGGACTGTTCAACGGTTGCCATGACTGACCATCTCCATACATCCTGTCCAACCACAGCAGGGCCATTGGAAATGGCTGCCCACATCACTCCAGGGCAAGACCTGAACAAATGCCTCAGGATACACAGGGACAGGCTTTCATCTGATTGGTCATCACTCTTACAGGACTCAGTTACATTTAAATAAGGTGGAAAAAGAGCCCTTCTTAAGACCAATAATCTGTTATTTCTGCACAACTATTCTCAGTTATAAACTGAAATAAATGATTATTTTTAATTATCTTCTAATTTTGTTCCCAAATGGGTTTTTATGAACCTTAGCATAAACCCTGTTATGTTTAATGTAGACCACAATGAGCGCAAATTAAATGTGTATTCAGTAAATCACTTTATAATGTGACAGAAACAATATAATGGAGTTAGTCAAACTAGTTCCTACGAAGTGACCTAAAACTTTGTCCAGGATTTATAACTTCTTTAAATTTGCAGTGCATGAGTCAGATGTAAAACATGAAACAATCAAATATTTTTGTTAAAAACATTTGATGCTATAGTTTTCATTTCTCTGAAACAATCACAGCTATAAATTTCCTGCAGGAGACACGGTTTCCCACACTGTACAGAAATTACCTCTGGGACTTCATTTTACTCTAGACAAAGCACAAATTCTTTTGCAGTGTATGTGAATATCTGTGTGTGAGAGTGCTGCTTATAATGCAATAGATTATTCAGCCTTCGACAGTTTACAAATAATAGACGGAAGTTCTCATTGCTTCACTACAAGGATAGCTTTCAGAAGCAGAAGGGTAAACTTACTTACAATTTGAAGTCGGAAACAGCATTTCATTAATTACCTTTGTCAGACCATTACCAAGAATACTGTGGGGAAAAAAGGAGTGTTATAATACACAGCATTCCTAATAATGAAATAGATGATGGCTGAGACAACTTTGCTCAATACAGTTGTTATAAGTGTATTTCCAGTATTGCTGCTATGGGTGTAAGATATAAGCCATTATAAAGAAATCAACAGCAAGTCGTTTAGTTTTTACTACCTCTGACTCACTGCCACTCGTGACAAAACTCCTTATAAAAAGATGCTATGACTTTTCTAAAGCCAGAGACTGTGCTGCAGGGTTCAGTTGCTGGCTCTGCATCAGGGTTAATCTGTGACTTCAGTGTGTTTATCATAACCCCATCAGTAAAATGGTGACATTAACATTTCTTACGCTCTTTCTCCTTTTATTTAGTTTGCCAGCTCTTCCCAGCAGTCTCCCATGGAAATGACCTTCTGTTAACATATCCAGAATATCTTTTAAATATCCAAGAGAAGTGAGGAAGAACAGATTACAGACGCAGGATGAAACTCTTTGTAAATACAGAGATTTTTTCCTATCTCTTCTTTCTCAGAAGTCAGAACACACATACACACAAACCCGCATAAAAGTCTGGGTAAAATGCTGCTGCTAATAAAATAGTAACAACAAAAGGGATCAGTTTCTAATAGAGAAATATGTAAAATTAAAATAATGTGCTAATTTTAATATATTTTCAACAAAATAAAATATTTAAATAAATCAGTCCATGTGAAGTACAGTGAGAAAACTTACAAGAAGTCATAATAAAGTAACTGAGAAGTGAGAGAAGATTAAAAGAACAAAACAAAAAAAAAAAAATACAAACAAAAACTGGACTATAAATGCATTGAAACGTGTAAATTGCCTATAGACACTTATGACACATGATTACATAGAACAGTTGTCACTAGCCAAAGATACGTTCAGAAAACATTACATAGAAATTTTAAAATGGCCTAGAAATATTCTTAAGTGTGAAGGGCCTTGGTAAACAGCAAAAACATATTGTGGAAAAAAAAAAAAAGAAAGAAAAAGCTTGTACAGTCTTCTAATTGTACCAGGGATGCTCCAAAAGTAATGCCTCCTATTTTATTGTGTTGGTCCACAGAGTCAGAGATGGATGTTGGTGGTATGGCAAAAGAAGCCGAACCTTCCCACCAATATCCCGTTGCATATTGCTGCCATGTGACAGATGGCATCAGAGGGGCAGTCTGATAAATTAATATCTGATATGGAAGCAGGGATGAATCAAAGGTGTGTCACTGAATTCCTCCAAGCAGAAAAAAATGGTACCCACTGACATTCATTGGTGCTTGCTAAATATCTGTGGAGACCAAACAGTGAATGTGAGCACAGTGAAGAAATGGGTGGTGCATTTCAGCAGTAACAGCAGTAACAGTGGCTCTTCTCCACTGGTGCAAATTTTTACTAGCACAGCATGCAGGCTTTTGTTCATTGCTGGCAAAAAGGCATAGCTAATGGTGGTGACTATATTGAAAAATCATGTTTTGTAGTTAATCTATCAACTAGTATAATTGCTGTACTCTCTGTTGGAGTTTCCATGGAAATAAATAGGAGGCACTAATTTTGGAGCAACCTAACATTACAGCTTTTTCATATGTGATGCTACCACAGCTTATGTGATGTTATCACAGCTTAGCACATCTACCTTAGTCAAATATAAACTTTCCCAGGAGTTGCTGCAATAAAGAATTATAGAAATAATGAAGGCATGGCCATAAATCCAGGCAGGGAACAATGCTATGCTTCTTTCTTATTGGCTATAAAAACCAACTGACTACAGAAATATAATGTAAACTGCAGCTCTGTCATACATATTTTTAGGATGTGATGTCCTGGTCAAAGAAGGATACAGATTTGTTTATCCTAAAAAATAGAACAGAACACTGACCTTGAAGATCAGATCAAGTATAAAGTGGCCTAAAATAACAAACAAAATGTATGTCATATCTTCAAGATTCATTTCTCAAGTTTATACATAAGCAACACTGAAGAGGTTGATCCTGGAAAATGACAGTGAGAATACAGACGCCAAGAGACTGCAGGAGGAATTTAGGATGCTCAGTATCTTTCAGTATCACTCAAATGGAAACAAATAAATAATGTCGCATTAGATTAAATCAAAAGGCTCAGTAATAATGGCTGCATGCTGCTCTACTTTGAGTCTAACAGATTTATTTCTGGTTCAAGAAAGGCTTACCGACAGTTGAAGTACATGAAAGCTACCAGTGTTTGCAAAGGAGAAATCATTCCTCACCAGCCTGATAGACTATTGCAATAAGGTAAGTAGCTTGATGGATAACTGGACAGCAATGAATAGTTTTTACCTTGAATTTAGTAAAGCTTTCTCCCACACAACATAGCCAGAGACAAACCTAAGACAGTGAGTTGGATTGAAAACTGGCTAAACATCCAAGCCCAGAGCTCTGTTACACAGCCACAGAAAGTTGCAGTCAGAGACATGTCATTAGCAGCATACTCCAGGGGTCAATATTGTGTCTGTATTGTTTAACACCTTCTTGAATGACCTAGACAATGGGACAGAGGATACCTTCTGTGAGTATCCAGTTTATATAAAACAGGGAGAAGTAGCTGATATGTGTTGATATGAGTATGATAGGGTTGTGTGGCCATTCAGATGGACCTGGAAAGTCTAGAAAAGAGGCCTACAGGAATCTCACTACATTCAACAAAGGGAAATGCCAAGTCCTGCACCTGGGGAGGAAAAACCTTCAGGGAACATTACATGCAGAGCTGACTGCAAAATAACTACAGAGAAGGACCTCAGGGTCTTGGTGGACAACAAGTTGACCATGAGGCAGCAATATGCCCTTGCAAAAGAGAAAGCCAACAGCATCCTAGGCTGCCGTAGGCCAGCAGGTTGAAGAAGAAAGTTCTTCATCTCTACCAATCTAGCCAATCTGGAATACTATGTCCAGTGCTGGGCTCTCTGGTACACGAGACACGGGGGCTTAATGGCTCAGCAAAGATCCATAAAGATGACTAAGGAATTAGAATACCTCTCATATGAGGAGAAGCTGAGATCACTCAGCCTGGAGGAAAGAAAGGTTTGGTGGGATCTTATCAATGTATATAACGACATGATGGAAAGGAATGAAGATTAAGCCGGACTACTTCTCATAAGTGCCCAGTGTCAGGACAAGAGACAGAAGGCACAAATTCAAACATATAAAATTCCAACTTAATAAAAAATACACATTTTACTGGGAAGGTGATCAAACACTGGATTATGCTGTCCAGAATGTCTGTGGAGTCTCTGCATTTGGAAATACTAAAAACTTGCCTGTGCATAGTCCTGGGCAACCAGCTCTAGCTAACCATCCTTGGGCAGGAGGGCTGGAGGAGATCTCATGAGGTTTTTTCCAACCTTAAAAATACTGTGACTCAGTAGTAGCTTGAAAGTAAATAAATCCAGTCTCCAAGAAAATCACAAAAGAACAAACAAAAAAGTGAACAAGCAAATAAAAAACTTAGAGCTACAACAAAATAGATAAAAGGAAAGAACAAAATACATGACAATACGTTTATCTTCTAAATTTTCTGCTAGATCCAGGTAAGAAGTGCATAAATACTCCCTGTAAATACTTGCTTGAGTTTTCAAGGTTTTTTCAATTTTTCCAACCAGCTTACTGATCTTTCCATATTAATCTTCAAGGTATAATTGTGTATCTGAATTTTGTTAGTGAAAATTTTAAGCTCAAGCTTAAATATTAATGGAAAACAAATTCTAAATCTTGCTTCAACAAGCAGTTTCTCTGAAACATAGGATCAGAATTAAATTTGCATAGTTAGGGATGAACAAGTCTTACAGATTGCAACCAGTTGTAATCCATAAACACAGCTTGAATTCCAGTCATTTAATATCAACAAATCTGTCATGGAGAAAATAAAATTTGTCTAAAGTAGACACGAATTTCTGTGCCCTGGGGAAAAAGCTACACGAGGAGCTATGCTTTTGTGTATTGTATATACGTTGTGAAGTTGCAGACACACTAATTAACATCTGCTGCTATACTAGGCACAAAGGAAATATCCTATATTTTATGTTCTCCTTACTTAAAAAAGTTGAAGTGACTCACCCCTGGTTAGGCACAAAACAATGGCAAAACCAGAATAGAGACACAGGATCATCTGGAATTTAATCCAGTAGGTCAAATTTCATGTTTTTAACTTCAGGAAGAAATCAACACTGTGATCACTGATAATAAAGAACGCATTGCAATGTCCATATCTGCACTGTAATCAGCTTCTTAACCACAGTCGACATTTAAAGGCCTCTCCAAACACTCACATTCCCATTCACTACAAAATGCACCTGAGTTAGGCAAAAATGATCTCCATAAAAAGAAAAATCCTATGTTCAAGATTTATGAGGTGCTTTCACAATGATAAGATTTGTGCTAACCCCCTGCACAGAAGTGTATTTGACCTTCTGTGAACTCAAAGGTGTGTTATATTTGAGAAGTCCCAAGTCTGTGGTGGAATCTTATCTCTTTTGAAATTGGTGACAAAGCAAGGAGAGGAATACTTTTCTTGTTAAATAACATGCATAACCAAAAATAAATAAATAAATAAAAACCACACTTGACCACACTGCAGAAAATTTGCAAAGAAGACAAAATTTTAATTGGAAATTCCTTGGTATGAAAATGAACAATGTGTCAAAGAGTCAAGCATATGAAAGGAAACCGTCCATAATAAGTTACTGAGTCACTCAGATTAAGGAGTGCAAACTCAGTATCCATTGCTCCATAAGCTCTGTTTTTCATGATACTGAAGCCAGCTGTATGTATGTTGCAGATCAGCTTTACACTTCACATACTACAAAAATTCAGGCCACAGGAAACACGAGTCACAATGAGAGAAGGGAACACCATTCAGGGATGTAATTCATTTTACATGGATTTGATTTATACAAGGCAATATAAAACCAAATGTACTGCCCACCAGTTCACAAAGGAAATAGATACTACACCTGAACCATGGGTTCAGGTTTGTTAAAGCCAGAAAAAGTTGACACAAGGGCACAATAGTTTCCCAATATAAAACGTTTGGAATGCAACCAGTCATTATTCAAAGGTCATACCTGTCTGCAATAGATCATTAATTAGGTAATATCAACAACCCCAAAGTGCTGGATCACATGCAGAATTTTTGAGCAACTTTGCTATTCTGAACAGTAACTACATAGAATGACATACACATTCCATCTTCATCAATGTTCTGTGATGAGAAGAAAGCAACAGACCATAATGCTTTCTATAGATATCTGGGTAGAAAACGTGAACTTGCAGGACTGAATCAGTCAGAATAATCAGTGCAGAAATTCTTACTAACACCTTTCTGTCAAACTGTGTTGTCAATATACTTGTCTCATTCATTCACAAATAGCAGAAAAAATGCCTGGTGAAATAATACTGCAAAAAGATCAAGTTTTAAAATGTAGTCTCTAATTCATTTAATATGTTTCCATTGACCAAAAAAAAAAAAAAAAAAAGTGGATGTGATCCTTCACTATGTTTGGTGGAACTGAATATTTAGGCTGATGCATTATGCAACATAAAGTATCAGGAATTCGCTACAGTGATCTGTCTTTACACATCAGGTGGTAGTTAATCATTTTAGTTCATTGGAGAGAACAGTTAGCCATACACTCACTTCTAAACCCGGAGAGACCTCTACTGCATTTAGGTATAACAAAGTGTATTAAAAATACACACCACAAAGTTCAAGAAAAGACATCAGCAGAATCACAGAACTGTTAGGTGCAACAGAACTGAAACACAGGGAGGCTGGAAATGGAAGACAGGATCTCACATCACAGGCATAGTAAGCATGTACTGAAAGCATGTTCTCTCCTGAGATGTTACCAGCTTTAGTGGGTGCAGCAGCACAGCTGGTCAGATGTGTTATAAAGATCAATGAAACTTGAAACACGTTATAGAACTGTGATTATTATATTTCCCATAGTCAGATTTTTTGTAAAGTAACATTTTAAACGCATGTGTTGCTTGAAAAGGAAATAAACTTCAAGAAGCATCCTCATTTTGCTGCTAAGAATCTAAAAAGACACTAAAAGAATCCTATATTTACAGTGCCTAATTTCTCTTGCGGAATTGCAAGATTTTGAAGTGCCAAATGCACTTCATGAAATCTACCTCCAGATTTTGAAAACAAACAAAAAGGAGCAGAAGTGAAGCCACATATGAAATTTAGGTAAGTAAAGACCTTTGTCTAGAGGAGATACTTTCTGACTGAACACACAAGGCTGATTCCTGATGGTGAAAAAACAAAACAAAACAGTTACTAACTCACGATTGAGGGGACCTGGACTGAAGGATGTCCTTGATTTATTGTCTCAGATAAGCAGAGTCAAGTACATCAACTGCTTAGCCGTAAAGAAGTAGTAAGTGTTCATAGTTCTTTAGCAACTGTGCCCACAGTTCTTGAAGACGTATCCATGCAAGCTTATAGATGATTGCACAAATGTACTTACAAACAAGGAATAATTTTTAAATATTTAGTTAAGAAGCCTTGAACTCTGATCTCAGTATTATAACTCCTGCTTCAGTATTATATAGGTCTATACAAATATATCATGCATTCCATTTAGGTTCCTTTGAACCTAAGGGTAAGATGGAAAGAACCACAGGAAGAATATTAGCTTGGATTTCAATGATCATTTAACTCAATAAGAATATATTAATGTACTGGATCTGGCTGGGATGGAGTAATCTTACTGCACAACAGTGCTGTACTTTGCACTTGTAGCTAGAACAGAAGTGATACCACATCAGTGTTTCAGGTATTGCTAAGCAGTGCTGTCATAGCAGCAAGAGTTCTCTGAGTCCTCCTAAACAAGGCCAGTAGGCTGGTGATGAGCAAGAGGTGGAAACACAGCCAGGATAGCTGACCTGAACTGACCCAATGGAGATCCCATATTATATGACATCATGCTTTGCAATAAATAAAAGCTGGTAGGGAAGAGAGGGGGACTTTTTAGGGAAGCACTGGTCTTCCTGAGAAACTAATGTGTGTACTGAGGCCTTGCTTCCCAAGAAGTAGATTAATATTACTTAGGAAGTAGAGAATATTTATATTTAACTCCTTTTGCTTCTCCTTCTGTCATTGAAATGTTCCTTTTTCTCAACTCATAAGCTTTTTTTCATAGTAGTTTCTCCCTCTGCCTTTCTCTGGAGGGCGAGTGAAAGCATCATGGTAGTACATTGCAGGTCATGGGATGTTAAATCACCACAATTACCATGTAATGAAGGACGTGAATAGTTCGTGTGAACAATTCCAAACTTGTCTTAAATCAGGTCTTTCCAGTATCACTAACAACACAGTCTTGGCAGTGCAGAGCCAGATTTTTTCAGCAGGACAGATCAGCTGTGCAGAGATCTAGATTATCAATCCTAAGGTAGACTACTACATTATCTTGAATGATAAATTCTCCAGCTCAAAGTCCTACTAAAATCATCAATAAATTAAACTGTCAAATTGTACCATTGGACATGGCGGTCAGTTATACCCCAAATATCCAGTGGAGTAAAGTTTTCCAGTGAAACTGCTATTTCTACAAAAGAGATTAGAAGTGTGCATTATGCAGTTTAAATGTGATTGAAATAAATGCCAAGAAAAACAGTTGTGCATGGCTGATGTTGGAGATAATTTGGCAAGTTACCAAAAAGCTTTACTGTGCACCCCAATAGATTGCTGTGCATACAAAGTTATCCTATTAGCCAAAAGATAGCTTAAGCTACAACAAATTTCTGTTTTATGCAGAAGGAGAAAAGATGACAAGGAAACAGAGCTTTTTCAATAATAAAGCGTATGATGAGAAAATGTCTTCTACCAGAATAGAACCGTTGGAATGCTTTTGTGGTAGAGAACTTTTTGTTTTGGTAAGTATTATAGCTTGTAGGTCATCTGGAGACTGTTTCCAGCTCAGGAAGTTTTTGAGCATGTGGTTAGACCACAAAGTGATCTAAAATGCTTTAAGAAAATGTGGTTTCTTTTTCCTTCTAAATTTCTTTATGTCACACTTGTCAACAAACACTTCACTGCACAAATGACACGTGATTCCACAGCAAACTGCATTTAAGAGTTGAGATTTTCCTTGCCATCCTCATCTAATACTCTCCTAAACCACATATTCTTTAAGTGGCCAATGAATCTCTTATCACAAAGCTGCATAACCTCTCTTAGCATGCTGGTCTGAAACAATATTATTATCCTGATAGTTCATGATTCCAAAAGGCCAGCATTGTTTCATGAAGCTCAAAATCATTGGAAGATTCCTTAACTTTCCCACCAGAAATGAGAGAGCCAACACTGTGCCATAATTGCAAATACACATAAAATATTTAGCATTGTAGACAGAGACATGTTCTTATCCCTCTGACTGAAACACCTGAATTGCTGTAGGTAAGACCGTCCGTACATACTGCAATACAAGGAAGACAGCAAGAAAGCCTTTCTTGCATTTTCAAAACAATTTGAACTTCATACACCTTCTGTAGTCAGTACCCATGGTGAACATTCATTTTGCTAACCTCAACTATTCCAAAATTATGAGCAGGGCTTCAAAAAATTATGGGATTGAAATAATGTCAGGACTGTAAGAAAAACATCACTAAATACTGAGGTCATGGAAGCTGGCAGTACTAGTGTTGATGTATTGCTTACAGTCTGACGGCAGGCTCAGCTAGGAAGTACATATACCTATGGCCTGATTGTCATCTCTGTTTCAGAGAGCTTTTGAGATGAACTCTTCTCTCCAATTAGCTCCTTTCATTTTAAAAACATTCACAGAAACTGCCACTGAACCACATCATTAAAAGTAGTGATGCTGGACCTCTGAGCATAAAAGCAATTTCTTACTAGTAACAAATAAACAAAATAATATTAATTTGTATTTGCTTATCTACTTATACCTATGTGGTGCTACACTATCTGATGTTTCTCATAACAAATCAGAGCGTAAAATGTCACTTAATTTTCTCTATTAGGAGAATTTGGTTATTGTGAAGTAAGTTACAAAACTAAGCTATATATATAGTCCAAATAGAAGGTATTAAAATTTTGCTCATTCTTCGTTTTAAACAAAGAGACAGTAAAACACCAGTAATTCACAGAAACAGAAAATACAGTCAGGGAGCACAGGAATGTATTTTGTATCTAACCAGATGTATAATAATTTGATGGATCCCAGATGCTGCAGAAAATCAAGGCAAGAGCATAACCATGCAACTTATTTGAAACAGATATACATTGTAGAAGTTTATGCCTCTAGTAACAATGTGATGGACTGAGTAAGAGTTTCAGACTGAATTTACTACACACACCAGAAACCAGTGCCCTGTCACTAAGCTGTCTGACTGGTCAAAAATGAAAGATACTTCAATATTTACTGTGGGAAAGTAAGACTTCCCCAGATAGCCTTCATGGGAAAAAAAAGAAAGAAAAAAAAAAAAAAAGCCACCTATTTTCTTCCAAACTATAACAATTATAAGGAGTTGTGAAAGAGGCACTGAATTCCTGCATTCACTCTAGATGCTTTGGGAAATATCATGGAGTAATCTTCACATCACAGCTATGTAAACAGGTAAAATCCATAAACCACTTCAGATCTGACAGAGCTATATGCAGCAAGAAAAGGTATGAAGAAGGTCAGTCAAAGATCCAGTCACATCAAAGGCCTAAGCTGGCAGCAATAAAGCAGGGTAAACAGGAGAACAGAGAATGGCAGTGTGGAAGAACGAACATTCAGACTTACGAGAAATCAGACTTACGAGAATGGAAAGGCTTCAGATTTTCACAAGGTGAAAAATCTGGGAGAAACCTTTTCTTTGCCATCTTCTCTGACTGCAGCATGAGAGGAAAATACAGAGACCAGGCTTTCCTAATATTTTATATTTGCACAACCAGTTGTGCAGCACAATCTATTTGCCTGCAGAATGCCCTGCTGTTTGCAAAATGCAGCAACTTCATCAGGAGGTGAAGAGGGACAGAAAAAAAGATTTTTTTTGCTTTACCTCCATACATAGTCTATAGTTTTGTTCAAATCACTTAGAAAAAAGCATACTGCTAGGTGAAATTTTAAGTTTGTCTAACCTCCAGTTTCATGTAGCAATAAAAATGAAGGGCCTTTTCTCCCTCAACATGCCTAACTAAAATAGAGTAGTATCACTTGACAATCAACCTAATGCCCCATTTAGGACTCCCCTTAGTAGAGCAACAGGTTTTTACCTATTTTTGCAAGCAGATAACTACAGAGTTGTGTTTTTGTCAATGCAGCTATGGACACCCTCAAAGTAACTTCAACACATTCTGCTACATTTGGCATTGGAACAGCATCAGAAGTCATGATTCCCAGCTTCCTACTTGCTTCTCTGCCAGAGATCACCATCGTTTCAACAAGGATGATGCTGAATGGGACACAGGAAATGTAAAAGTGAAAATGTAAGGAACTTTTTAATATAAATTCCATTTAAACGTTAAAATGAAAATCACATGGAAATCCAGTGGTTACTCATCATTGCTGCATTTTTTAGTTTACAGGGATTGCTACAAAATCTCAAGTTAGTAAAGGAATTCCTCTTTAGAAGGTACAATTTTAGTGTGCATGTAGAAGCTAATGTGTATGCATGTGTGTTTATAAGCATTTATAAATATATCTGTAAGATAACGGTTGAGGATTTAAGTGAAACTTTTTAAAAAACAAATAAACAAATGAACAAAAAGAAAACAACCCCCAAACCATAATTCAGGACTCAGTCATATACCTACTTTTTACTATTGTCATTTCAGACAGGAAAATCATATCATCTGTTCTTGTCATAATTATTTAGACAAGATCAGTAGCTACTTTGTTCCAGTAAATACTCTGTGAATCATTTCTAAAAGCATAAAATATGAAAAGCAATGGTTTACCTGGCCTGCACCTACCTGCAGACTGACTCTGTGGCTGTCACAGCTGATGCTTTGCCATGGGGTCTGAAAGTTCCTTCACAGTGGTTATTGCATCAGCAGGATTGCACATATTTGCTGTGCTACGCACATAAGTATTTTGTAGAATGTGCAAATCTAACAGTGAAACTTTCATGACAGGTGAGGAAAAAACGCTTCTTCTCAGGTAAGGATGATAAATAGATGGATTAGCTAAAAGGATTAGTGGCAGTCTATTGTACAACCTACACTTACTCATATTAGCTTTCTTCACAAAAAGTATTTCTAGAAAAGATTTATTTTGAGACTATGAGTAAAATCTTCAATGGAGAGGAAAGTATTTGTGTATCATGCTCCAATTTTACTGGAACTCTGGCTGTCAAATATAAGAACTGCTCAATTCAGCCAGTGTGCAGATACTAAGCTTACAGAGAGTGATTAAGTTGGCCATTTAAGAACACCGTGTGGTGCTTTGACAGTTTTCTTTACATTGTGGTGTTTAGCTTAGTTCCATATATACGTAATTTCAAGGAGCTTTATTGTTGTAGAGTTGAATCTAGAATATAAAGCACTGGGGACTTTTATGAGCCTGTCTGGACAATCCATACAAAAAGAATCCTTGTAGTGGGCAAATTTAATGCTTTATAACTTCTAAATTTTAATGAATAGGCCAGCATACATGTGTAACAAAGCCCTGTGCTGGATGGACTCACAAGTGTTGCCACTGGCTAAATTCCGAGGAAAGTTGGAGTGGCTGAGACATGTGCTTTAGATCACAATGATGTAGCACATTTTCTTCTCACATATATAATAGTCTGTTCTGGCCAAAGTATTGTGCAAAGAATACAGAGGACCAGGAACCCAAGATGGCCAAAAATCTAGCTGCATCTAAACACTGTATTTCAGTCACCTTTGCCTTTTTTTTCCAAAATATTAAATTTTAACTGAGCAATAGCTAATGAGAATGTTCTCTGTGGATGCTGCAGCCAAATATCTCAATGAAAATTAATATCCATACAATCAAGGTCCCATTTATCTCCTTCAAACACCAGGTCATCTTTTAGCTTTTGGAGTTCTTCTTGCAGTGAAGTCCCAGAAAGTCAAGTAAGTTAAAATCCCATTAATGTTCTCTTTCTGTGGTTTTTAGAAGTATACTGTGGCATGTTATTAGCGTGTACAAAAATAATGTTTATTAAATATCTATGAATGCCTGCTATATGTGACATTAAATATCTGTGAAATTAGATACTTATGCATACTGACTCCAACTCGAACATTTATAATTTTGTTAAACAAAACCAGCATTTTCTGTCTTCCAAAGCACCTCACTGTTTCCTTCCTTCTTATTCCCTCTCTCAAAACACCACCTCACTTACCCTATAGCTAATTCTGCTCTACTAAACCTGTGCACAGACACTTTCATAGTTTAGAAAGGAATGGATTTCTTTATGTGAGCAAACCTGAGAATATTATCTAGATCACTCCATAAATAATGCCTCCTATTTATATCCACGGAAACTACAGCAGCTACAAAGAGCACAACAATACCAGTCCACAGACCAAATTCTCAGCTACAAAAAAAATTTTCCATGCAGTCACCACCAGGAACTATACATTTTTACCAGTGATGAACAAAAGCCTGCATTCTGCACTTGTAAAAATCTGTACTAGCAGAGTTGAGCCACTGTTGCCACTCCTGAAATACACCACCCACAGCCTCAATGTGCCAACATTCATTGTTTGATATCCAGAAATGTTCAGCAAGTGTCAATGAATGTTAATGGGTGTCATTTTTTTCCACATAGAGGAATTCAATGACATGCCTTTGCTTCATATGCACTTCCATATCAGATATCATTCTACCTCTGCTGCCATCTGTCAAACAGCAACAAAATGTAATGGAACATTGGTGGGAAGATTCAATCTCTACTGCCATACTACCAACACCTGATTCTGTCACTGAGAGCCAACATAATAAAATAGGAGGCATTACTTTTCGAGCAGGCCTCTTATCTCTTGCAGCTGACTCCGTGTCCTGGCTGTGATACCTTTTAGAACGCAATCACCAGCCAAACTAAGAGATCATATTGTAAATTTTATGAAGCTAGTGCATTTTTTCTTGTCTGCAGCTGACATGTCCTCCAGAGCTACAGAAAATATAGGTAGGTGTATGGGAACTGCTGAGTCACGGCCTGAACCTCTGATTAATCACCTGAGGTGAGCCTTGAGTCAGCCAGAGGAGCACAGGTGAAGGCAATTCACCTGTGCTGCCGGAAGGGGTGGAGCCAGGCTCCACCCCTCCTGGACCTATTGAAGAGCTGGCTACCAGAGGGGAAGGGTCTCTTCTGGAGATCTCCTCTTTTGGTATCTTCTGGTGAGCTCAACCCAAGGGTAAGCTCTTCCACTTATTCTCTTTTGTGATCATTGTCTGTTTGCCTTACTCTCTTGATTATATTGTAATTATAACATCTTCGTTATACAAAATTATAACATCTTGGTTATACAGTAGGTAAACCTGAGAAGAAAGTAGATCAAATGCCAATGCATTTTAAGGCACTCAGAAAAAAACACTCCGTCAAGATTTCTATACAAAAAGAAAGTACAAACATATTTAAAAATCTTGATCTGTTTTTGTTCACATTTCTCTGACTCTAATCTTACATCAAAACATACAAACTGCGCTTTACTTCTCCTTGGTCTGGGCCAATCCTATTTCAAGAACACACTTACCCCAGACCATGTAAACTCCAGGCTCACAGTCTGATTAATCTGAAATGTCTGTCCTGGTTCCAGCCCACTACACTTGTCTTTGGAGATGAATGAGAGATCACAAAGCAGGCTGCTGCCTGAGGGCTGGAATTCGGGAGCCTCAAACAGCGGTACTACTTGTTGGGTATGGTTGGGTGATACACTAATGTGCCTGAGTGAGATATTACCCCTGCAGAAAAAAATTCTCTCCTCATTCTTTTCTCCACTTAGAATCATAGAATGGCTTAGGTTGCAAGGGATATTAAAAATCATTAAGCTTACACTCCCCTGCTGTGTGGACAGGTTTGCCACGTACCAGATCAGGCATGCCCAGGATTCCATTCCAACCTCTTACTGGGACATCTTTATTCTGTGAGGGGTAGCATCTGCTGCCAAAGCAGATGCTGCCCATGAGTAGTCTAAGCATGGCTTTGCCATGACCAAAGGCAGCACAATGTTGGCAATCCAAATCCCAGTTACAAGGGAAATACAGCAGAAGGAATTGCCAAGATGGACATTGCCAGCCTGCTTCAGGACTCAGCTGCATACCAGATGTAGCCCTAGAGTGAAGTGATGTGATCTCCCAAGAGGTAACATCATGTGCATGGAAAGGACCCCCAGATCACCCTTCTTATTGCTCAATTAGTAGATGTCTGTGGTCTTGATCATAAGATTTGGGCACACAGCTCAGAGGGCACTGAAAGCCCTCTATTATTCAAAAGTTCACTGTCCCAGAAATAGGCAGGTTTAATGAACTAGCTTGGATGTGGGTAGCAAACTGACTGCAACATCACACAATTCACATGACTTCATTTATCCTTTTAAAGTCAATTTTTCCTACATAATTTCATCTCATCATTAACTGATTTTGGCTGCACATCTCCTTTCAGCTTCTTTTTACCTCTGAAATCAAGGTCAGATGCACATCTGAGACTGGGCAAACAGCTTATGCTCTCACAACCATAAAAGCAAGCTGTCATAGTAGGGATCTGAGGAGGGTGGACTGAATATCTCAGGTAAGGGGATGGAAGAGAGCATACATATCTTTTTATAAGCCATTCAATGAAATCCAAGCACTGAGTAAATTAGTCTGCATGTACCATTCTACCTCTCTGTTCTTCTATCTGTTATGTTAATTACTGGAGAAAGATAAGGGAATGTATATGAAGAATGTCAGCAAAACCTGTTCATTACCTGTTATTAAATGGGTGTAGAGTTTAAGACAAACTTCAGGAGATACAGACACAACTCCCTGGACAGACTGCTCAGCTGCCAGAGATTCTAACTGAAAACAGCACAGACAGGCTCACTAAACTTGCCTTCATTTGGTGATAAAGTTATTTTAAATCTCTCAAGAGATTCCATTCCACTTAAATGCAGTGTGATAAGCAACATTTAATGATACTATGAGAGCAACAGCATCTGGAAAAGTGAGTGACATATTTTTTTCCTTCCTCTTTTGAGATTTGTGGTGCTTGTGACCTTCACTAAAGAATCAGGCTTTGTAGACAAAAAAAGGGAAAGAGCAAGGCTGAGATACAGTAAGTTTCCCCGAGGAACAGAAGGAGATGAGTGCTGGCACCACTGAGCGTTACACAGCCAGTTTTGCCAGGTAAGAAGAGGAATAACTACCCAGCCAGTTATGATAGAGGGAAAACAGACATGCATGGCAATCACTAGTCCTTCCTCCCATGAATTCTTAAGCAGCACTGCTCTCTCTGGTAACAGGTGAGGTACCCAAAAAACTGCAGAGAAAGATCCTGCTCTTCCAGAAAACACACTTTGTCTACAGACACAGGGCAATGTCCTGTAATGCCGCACTGCTGCTACTATTTCTAACAAACTATAAACCATTTCTGTGTGATTGATTTTTGGAGCTCAGATTGGTACTGTCCATGTTCCTAGAAACTGCGTCACTGGAAGCTGGCTGGCCTCTAGATCCATTACCAACCACAGCTTCTGTCAGTGACAGCAATCAATAGCTGGGAAACACTGCTTTAGGGAAAAAAAATATCATTCTTAAGTGAATTTACTGAATGCAGACTAAAGCAGCTCTGATCAGTCAGGTAATACAGTTACCTTCTTTTTCCCTCCACCCTATTTTAAAATCAGACTTTTATTTGCAGGGTTTTTTTTCCACAAGTATAGCATAGGGGAACTGATTCTCTTAGGAATTTTCATTCTAAATCAAAAAAAGTCACTGAGAAACACGATGCATGTGATAAGCTGGAAGGCCACTCCATTAAATATTGTGCATGTACTTTAAAGGAACAAAAGAAACCATCAGGCTCTGGTCTCAGTGGAAAACAAAACAACTAAAAAAACTAAACATATTCTCCACATCCAATAGTAAAAAATAAAATTGAGTAAAAGATCTGCAAAAAGGGACTATTTGCTCTGGCACTATCATACAGCATTAGCGTTATCAATCCCTTTTCTCGTACTCCTATTCCACTGCCTAAGATTGTGTCATCCCAGAAATCTACTGACCTTTCCAAATATTTGCTGTCATGCTTCTCACCAGCTACTTTTGAATTCAAGTTATCTTTGACTTTCAGTAAAAATCCTACAAGCTGCTCAAGTGTAATTTCCTTGGATTGTGGGGAGTATCTGTAAGTTCGCGAAAACTGTAGATTGTGTCTTTGCAATCTGGATGTGTTCCTGGGCAGCCAGCTCTGGGTGACCCTGCTTGAGTTGGTTGGCCCGAATGACCTCCAGAGGTGCCTCCTCAGCCAACCTCACCTATTCTGTGATTCATGCAATTATTGTAATTACTGTGAACTTATCTGGATGCAAAATTTTGTTACTTAAATCAGAATAAATTCAGTCTTAGTTGGTGAAAAAAAACTTGGCCCTGTTTTAAATACCTAGTAGAAGCTGAGCAAATGTCTTGATGTCTGAGAGCAGGAGAATGCTACAGCCACAGAAAAATAATACTTTTGAAGAAGAATTAGGTCCAATTCTTTGCTTTCACTTCCCAAAGTGCTGTCATTACAAGAATTTACTAGCCCACTTTCAGGACATATAGAAAAGAAATGAGATTAAGAAAATGAAAACACTTTTTGGCTGCATATCTAACAGGCCATACTGAAAAAGTAGTCCACAGTACCTGATAGCTGATTTCAAAGATTTGGGAAGAAATGAAAGCTCAAAGTAATGCCCGGCCTGAGAAATTGTAACGTGGATGTTGATGGTAAAGGCAGAACAAGAAGGATAAGATGTCTGCCTAGCAGTGCTGGCCAACCACAATACGCCCTCCTGGAAATGGAAATATGTTCATGAGTCATTACTGTGCTGAGAGGACCCCTGCTGACAGCCCAGTTACAGTAAAACTAAAAAGACAACAACTTAAACAAAAAACTTGGCCAGAACAGAGAATCCAAAGTCAATACCATAGCATTCAGGGCTAAATATAACCACAAAAAGGAATCACAAAAGGCAATGCCATAGGCAGCGGTAGTTCATCTGTACCTCACGCTGGCGAGCCATGGAGGCTGTATGAAAGACAAGCACAAAGCAGAGACAGACAGCCAACATAACACAGTCTGAGCCATTCTCTGGATGACCGAGAAAAACCTTCAGCTGTCTACCGATATGTCAGAAGAGAACCCTGTGAGAACTGAAATACTCAAACACACAAAGCAGCAGAGATAGCAGATACAGAACTGAAAACAAAACGTCATTCTTACAGCATCCAACTAAATCTATTCGTGTTGCAAGTTGAAGAAATCCATATCAATTAATTCTATACTCCTCAGTAAGGTTAGTTTTAGGGGATGCTTCCAGCAAACAATTCCTGTTAGCCTAGGTTAATGATGAGCTTTTCTAAACAGAAGCTGTGGTACACAATCCTATCCATGTGCTTCCTTAAACAAACTCAAATTTTCTTTCCACCCTGCTGAACATTCAACATGTACTGAATTTAAGTTCTGCAATAAATCAAGGCAATTAAAAATAGTGAACATTTGCGTTTACATGAGAACAAGAATTTTGAGATAATTACTCTGAAATTTGGAAGTGGAACCAAGCAATATGTCTAATTAGCTTGAAATGTACTCCTGCTTTTTGGAGTTAGATTGGAAAGATTTGAAGGGTTTGAATTTCAGAAAGTGTTGCTCAAATACTTAAGCTTTTACACCAGTCTTAAAGTTCAGCATGTGTCACAAACCACTGTAATAATAATGATGGTGATAATAAAACTTTGATAGCAGCCATCTGCCCGTTCCAGACAGTTGAATCATTTCCAGTGCTCCCTGAGAGCCAGCACTGACATGGATTTTTATACACTATATCACAGACAGTATATGCAGGGTCTGCAGTCGAGACCTTTCTGTAATGACGTCAAAGAGGTTGTGCAGCCAGCATTTAAAATTGCTGCAGGCTTGTCCTAATGACATTAGGATATAACAAATGAGGAAAGAAGATATGTATATCAATGCTACAATAACAAGCAAGGACAGCATACTTAGCTCTGCAGGCAGCACTTAGGTTATCCTCCATGGAGCTGCTCTCTGAAGTTTGCGTCAGTGGAGGGGGTGGGGTGTGAATTCCGTGACGAAGAGGCATAACTCAGCTGGGGGACTTCTTAGTGTGAAGTCTGGAAAATTATAAAGAAAAAGTTCAGACAGAACTCGAACAAGAAGCTCTAAAGCACAGAGGCTTTAGCAAGATGGTTCGATTTTCTGCTTGCAGAGAGCCAAGTATATTGCTAAGAACACTCTACAGGACTAAATTGAGGATTTTTTTCAAAAGCAAAAAAACCCACACACTTGAAATAAAACAATCAAACAAAATATTCAGATGGTACCCAGTCTTCTAGCAGAGGTATATAATGACTCAGTCGGCTTCAGCACTGCTGTTAACTTAAATGCATAGGTATGTGCGGCCACATCTGATCTGGAGCTTTGCTGTTATGCACTGAGCAACACAAGTGTAAGCTTTTTCTCTAGCACAGCAACCTATAAACTGTCTCTTTCCCTCAATGCACCTGGATCTGTCAGGCCTCTGGGTACACTTGCAGAAGCTTGCAGCAGGTATTCATATAAAGAGAGGCAGGAAAGCTCATTTCTTAACAGGGGACAAAGAAACAGTGAAGCATGAGTCCAGTTGTAAGTTTTACAGGAGTTCATGCACTTAAAAATCAATCAGGTCAGGTTTTGGGAAGCTTTGGTAGACGATTTTGTATTTTTAAAATCCAAATTACTAAGCAGTTGATAGTTTTCTGAGAATAAGCATATATGGATGCTGCGACAGGTGATACAATTCCAAACATACTGGATCATTAACAGTACTTGTGAAATAAGGAGTAGGTGTGTACTCAGTGCAAGCTGGTGCTCCATTCATCATACAAAATACAGTTCTTGGAATGGTACCCTTCATGACTAAGCTCTGTAAAGATTCATTCCCATGTCACTGAGACTACTACTACTTTTATAAAATATATTAATAAATATCTGTTGTTTTCTATAACTGTGAAATATCCTGATTTAGCTGTTCAAGCTAATAGCACAGTGTGAACATTTACAGTTCCTTCATGCCCTTACTTATTTTTTTCTTTATATTTTCACTCTGCTTAACACAGTACCTGCAGCACTCCAGGTGTCTGTCTCAGAATAGCTATATAGTTTATCATAACTACATTTAGCAAAAAAATAAAAAGTTGAAGTTTTACTCCTTGTACCTTCACTTTTATCATATTTTATGGAAATCACTACAAAGACCTTACAAAAACATAATTTAATTGCTAAGTTTGGTAATGTTTTCAAGCTTTGCTTGTAACTATCTAACTCCATTGCAAAAGCATGCTATTAAAAGTATTTTTTCTTTAAAGGAGCCTTCTGGGGACATTTAAAGGGTTTCAGGTCTCTACATGTGATGAGTGAAGAACAGAAGCAACACCACATGAAAGAGTGAAGTGTTTGCAGGTAACATGTCAGCATATGCTTTCACACTTTTTGTCTGTTTACTTGGTTTTAGTAGTACAACACACTCAGACAAGCAAGTCAAGAAGGCCTCAAGCCCTCAGAGACCATAATTTTCAGCAAGGAAGAAAATTTCGATTGATTTCTGAAGTACGAAAGAATACTGGCAATTTTTATGGTATCCAACAATATTGGTGGAAGTTAATTTCACAAAGCTGTAGGAGCCAAACACAAACTAAAAGTAGCAGATTTCAGACTGAAGGTTTGAATGGACTTTAGCTCTTGTAAAAGATCTTGTAAGAAATACCCCCATAAGCTATTGGGGAAAACAATCAAGTCATGATAACAAAGCAGGTTAGCTCCTTGTAATAAGGAAAACTTTTCATATATTCTGCTCTAAACTATTTGCCTGTTGTAATCAATGTAAAATAACCTGGTTAAGTGAGAGGCATAAAAAAAAGAAATGCTGGTGAAAATGTGTAGCTAATCATGGTGACTATGTTACAAACTGCTGGTTTGTAGCTGAGAATTTGCTCTATGAAATAGATTACCCAACACTATCAAATACTGTTATTGTGCTCTCTGTATCTGATGAAGTTTCCATGGAAATAAACAGAAGGCAGTACCTTCGGTGCAAACTGTTTGTATTTTTTAATGTAGTACACTTCCATGAAATTTTAATATTGGTTAAAATAATCAATCATAGAGTGCTTCCATTGATATATTTCTTTCAGACACGTAAGTAGACAAGGTCTTCAGAGATAAGTATTATTGTCTGAAAAGCTATGTTTGACAACTGTTCAATGCATACCCAATGGAAGTTTCTAAAATATCCTCCTTTTTTAGTGAGGGAAGAACTAAGAAAGATTTAAGCCCTCATCAAGCCCTGGATGCTGATGAAAAAGTAAAAGTGCAATAGTGCAGTCAGTAGAAAAGAAAGGCTAGGTTGACCTGGGATCCTGTAGTTTAAGGCCTGAACATACAGTATGGCTATGAAACACAGTCTGAAACAGACATGGACTCCTAAAATCATAGGGCTGCCTGCACAGCATGTCCCAAATGGCAGGAACACTGAGATACTCCCTGTAAGGTGTTCTATTGCACAGCATACCAGGCATCTCATCTGCATCAGACCAGGGCATGCAATAATCTAACCATGGCATATGTTTGGCATACGTTTAGCGCAAGGAATAAGACTTTGGCCTTTATTATCTGATCATTTTGTTGCCTAGCATAACTGCAGAATTCTGAAGCAACTAGAGAAAGATTCATGCAATGTATATCCCAAACAGAAAAATCAGGGAACACATGGAAAACAGCTGAGGATCAACAGTGTGTGTGCTCAGTGCCACCTCCACATTAAGTCTGGGGACAGAAATGTATCTGGCCATAACACAAAACAGATAGTCTCTGGTTACAGTGTTTGTTCTGAACCTCTTCCAACCACTCACTGAACTCCATAAAGTGGCAGAAATATTTAACAAATGCTTCCATGATGATACTTCTACCACTTATCTTTGGAAAAGGCTCACTTGATATTGGTCTCCAAGGACAGAGATAACTCAGCAACTGCAGTACAAAGGACTCGGCCAACTACTTGACTGCTGAACTCAACATTTTATAGTCAGTTTTCCCAGATGTTCACACAGCGTGTCTGAAACTTTTTCGATCCCAACTGCCAAACATTTTTCTTGAAAGGAAGAGAGAAAAGAACTTAGGAGATTACAAATTCAGTACATAAAAGACATTTAAGTAGAAATATAAATACAGAAATTGCATTGTACTTTTTTTCTGGGCTAAGAAACATCAAAAACCTGTATCACAAACCTCAGTGGTTGATTACAACCTACTACGTTGATGTTGCATTCCTACTCTTAGTTTATTCTTCTGAAATACCCTAGATTCATTGCATGAAAGCCAATGACTGTCTTGAGGGATGTAACAGACTGGAAATGCAGGGCAAATATTTGTTTCAGAATTTCCAGAGGGAAAAAAAAAAAAAAAAAAAAATCAGGTCTTTGGAATAACTAGTCAAAACTAAATCCTGTAAGACTACTGTATTAGAGGTCAATTTTCCAGGTTGGAAAGAATGAGTTGGATGTTTGGCTGCTTCTATCTTTGAACTTTCACACCTCACACTGCTCATATAGACATAAAATCTCATAAATCCAAAGCCTACTAAACAAGAGAGTGGAAAAATGGCTACAGACCCTCAGAACTGATCTATTCAACTATTACCTCAGGGATACTTTGAGAAACATGTATAAATTTTTAGAAAATTTGAATCAAGACATAATTTTCATAGCAAAAGATCTCTCTAAACAGAATTTTCCTAAATATTCATTATATCAGTGTTCTTCTATTTTTTTTTTCTGCTCATTTAAGATTTTGATTTTTCTTTTGAAATCCAATACCTGCTAGGATTAATTCCATTAAAAAAAAAAAAAAAGAATTCTAAAAACATGAATAGTGTATAGAGATGGGATTGCTTAGACTACCTTGTTCAGCACAAGACAAGCAGGTTTTTATTACTTTTAGTATGTTCAGAAAAAAAAAAACCAACAACCCACGGTATTTTTTAAAGCTTCTGATGAAAATGGAAGCCTATTTCAGTTCCAGAAACCGTTTTTTTATATTCCACTATCCAGGGAAATAATAAATAACCAAAATTCAACTGCTATTTGATGGAGTAATTGCAGCTATAAGACAACCAATTATTTAGGATCTTACATAGCACTCTTTGCATGCCACAGCATTTTTCCAGCATAAAACAACAGTCAAACTTCTCTTTTTGTTCATATACTCTCAACTTAAAAAAAAAAAAAAAATACAATAATAACATTTTCTTTCAACTTTCTATCAACACCACGTAAATGGCACAGCTTAGTCTGTATGCTGAACTTCAGTGTCAGGATCCAAAATAGAAGAAATGATTACAGTCTTAGTACTTCTTTTTTTCATTTCCCACTTTCTTCTCACTTCTCTGACCATAAATAACTTACTGCTGCATTATCCTCCCATTCTCACTGAAAGTCATTGATTTAAAGGATGTTAAATGAGTTTAAAAAAAAAAACAGTTCAAAGTGCTTTTAGACATACAAAATGCAGGACAGAATTCAGTGCATGCAAACAAAACCAAGCTTCTGAAAGCTTACATATCTCTAAAAGACTGGACACTTTTAGCTCCTCGGCAGCTAAACCTGAATAAATTGCATACACAAAACTGTTGGAGCACAGTGGGAAAACACCACAATGTTTAATTTTAGGCACCTAATCTAAGTGTAGTCACTGGAGCCTCCAGTGCTAACTCTGAGAACTAAGTTCTGATTTTGTAGATGTTACAAGATGGTACAAGATGTAATTTTGTAGATTAAATTCAGGTAATATCCTACACTACTATGACAATATGGTCTCTCTTTCATTCAGAGCAGTCTCTCTATCATCAGAATCCAGAACATGGTGTATATTAACATTTTCCAGCAGAGATTTCTTGCCAAGACACAGTGCTTTGCAATACCAGCTCTCAGACAAATCAGCTGAACATCTATCTGACTACTAGAATGCACAGGCATTATTCAGTGGCAGGCTTTAAAAGAAATTTGCATGAGAATTTAAAAAAAAAAAAAAAAATAGTTCCCATTCTCAGCTGAACAAAGATACAGAAGATGTACATCATCATAACTACATAGTGAGAGAGAAATAAAGGGCTGGGAAAACATGACAGTGTTTCACACAAAAAACTGTATGTCTTTAACCTTGTGCTTAGAAATGAACCAGATAGAGAGAAAACACTGGCTGGGTTCTGAAGAGAAGACAAAAAGGCAGCTGCCCTTGGCTTCTCTGTTGCACACCATGGAGCTGCTGTGGGAAAGACGTGCAATACGACAGCATGTGCAATCAGAGCAAAGGCACAAAGACAATCACAGAATCACAGAATCACCCGGGTTGGAAGGGACCTCAAGGATCATGTAGTTCCAACCCCCCTGCCTAGCAGGGCCACCAAACACACACATTCAGACCAGGTTGCCCAGGACCCTGTCCAACCTGGCCTTAAACACATCCAAGGACGGGGCATCCACAACCTCCCTGGGCAGCCCGTTCCAGGGCCTAACCACTCTCCTTGTATAGAACTTCCCCCTAACATCCAACCTAAATCTTCCCTCCTTCAACTTCAATCCATTTCCCCTAGTCCTGCTGTTGTCAGCCCTTTTGAAGAGTTTACTCCCCTCGTGGGTGTAGGTTCCCTTCAGGTATTGATAGGCTGCAATGAGGTCACCCCGCAGCCTTCTCTTCTCCAGGCTGAACAAGCCCAACTCCCTCAGCCTGTCCTCATAGGGGAGGTGCTCCAGCCCCCTGATCATCTTAGTCGCCCTCCTCTGGACCCTTTCCAAAATCTCAATGTCTTTCTTGTACTGAGGGCTCCACACCTGGACACAGTACTCCAGATGGGGCCTCACAAGAGCCGAGTAGAGAGGGACGATCACCTCCCTGTCCCTGCTGACCACCCCTCTCCTGATGGAGCCCAGGATCCCATTTGCCTTTCGAGCTGCCAGAGCGCACTGCTGGCTCATGTTCAGTCTCTCGTCCATCAGGACCCCCAGGTCCTTCTCTGCCGAGCTGCTCTCAAGGACCACTCCTCCCAGCCTGTACGGGTGCCTGGGGTTCTTCCGGCCCAAATGCAAAACCTTGCACTTTGCCGTGTTGAACCTCATTAGGTTCACCCGAGCCCAGCCCTCCAGCCTGTCGAGGTCCCTCTGAATGGCATCCCTTCCTTCCACCGTATCAACCGCACCACTCAGCTTGGTGTCGTCAGCAAACTTGCTGAGGGTGCACTCAATTCCCTCATCGATGTCATTAATAAAGATGTTAAAGAGCACCGGTCCCAAGACAGACCCTTGGGGGGACACCACTTGTTACCGGCCTCCACCTGGACATAGAGCCATTGACCACCACCCTCTGTCTGCGGCCTTTCAACCAGTTTCTTACCCATCGGGTCGTCCACCCATCAAATCCACTTCCCTCCAATTTGGAGATGAGGATGTGGTGGGGGACCATGTCAAAGGCCTTGCTCAGGTCCAGGTAAATGACATCAGTCGCCTTCCCTTCGTCCACCAATGCCGTCACTCCATCATAGAAGGCCACAAGATTAGTTAGGCATGACCTTCCTTTGGTGAAGCCGTGCTGGCTGTCTCGGATCACATGCTCATTCTTTATGTGATCGAGCATGTTGTCCAGGAGGATCCGTTCCATGATCTTCCCAGGCACGGAGGTGAGACTCACCGGCCTGTAGTTCCCCGGGTCCTCCCTGCTCCCCTTCTTGTATATGGGAGTGACGTGACCCTTCCTCCAGTCATCCGGGACCTCACCTGACAGCCACGACTTCTCAAATATGATGGAGAGCGGCTCGGCAACCACCTCAGCCAGCTCCTTCAGGACCCTGGGATGCAAGCCATCCGGCCCCATAGACTTGAATTCATTCAGTCTAAGGAGGCACTCTCGGACTTGCTCTGCCCTTACAGTGGGGAGGGATTTACCTCCTTGGTCCCCACATAGAGGTTTGGGGATGCAGGGTTCAGGGACGTGAAAAAGACTAGAATCCTGGCCACCAGTGAAGACCGAGGTGAAGAACTCATTCAGCACCTCAGCTTTCTCTTCATCTGTTGAAGCCAGTTCTCCTTTTAAATTTACCAAAGTAGGTACGCCCGTTTTGGCCTGTCTCTTCTGGCCAATGTACCTGTAGAAGGTTTTCTTATTGTTTTTCACGTCCCTTGCCAAGTTCAGTTCTGCCTGCGCCTTGGCTTCCCTGATCCCACGTCTGCAAGTCCGGACGGCTGTATTCTTCCCAGGTGACACAGCCTTGTTTCCAGAGCTTGTACACCCCTTTCTTCGCCCTCAGTTCTCTCAGCA
>NW_024885088.1:0-116181 GCF_019232065.1 Centrocercus urophasianus | reverse complement strand
CTCAACATCCTTGTCTTTGAGGGCAGCGCGCCAGGGGATCTTGGCCAGCAATCCATTGAGTAGTTTGAAGTTTGCTTTTCTAAAGTTTAGTGTCCTGATCCTGCTCTTTGCCAGGCCCACATCGCTTGAGATCACAAACTCAACCAGGGCGTGGTCACTGGAGCCCAGGCAGCCTCCGACCTTGATGCCTTTGATGATCTCCTCAGCGTTGGTGAGCAGCAGGTCTAGCAACGCTTCACCTCTGGTCGGTCTGTCCAATACCTGAACCAGAAAGCTGTCGTCAATGGATTCCAAGAGCCTTCTGGAGCTCTTGCAGCTCGCCGTGTGGTTTTTCCAGCAGATGTCCGGATGGTTGAAGTCCCCCACCAGGACAAGAGCCCGTGAGCCAGACATCTCACGCATCTGGAGCAAGAAAGCCTCGTCAACAGCCTCCCCTTGATCAGGTGGTCTGTAGTATACCCCTAACACCAGCTGACCTATATTAGTCCCATCTCTAATCCTAACCCACAGGCTCTCAACCTGTTCCTGACTGTTTCTCGTAGGGAGCTCCTCACAGTTTATCCAATCCCTGACATAGAGAGCAACTCCCCCACCCCTCCTACCTCGCCTATCTCTCCTAAAGAGTCTATAGCCGTCGATGGCAGTATCCCAATTGTGGGAGTCATCCCACCATGTTTCTGTGATAGCGACAAGGTCATAACTTTCCGAGTGCATCACAGTTTCCAGTTCCTCCTGCTTGTTACTCAGGCTGCGTGCATTGGTATAAAGGCACTTCAGCCGGGCTATCCGTCTCGCCACCTTTATATGGGATCTAGGATCCCCTAGAACAGCAGCCTCCCCAGCATCCCCCTGCCCTACTCCTTCCCTATGCACTCTGCCGTCATTGCCCATAGAGTTCGGTACAAGCCCTCTAATGACCCGTTCAACCCCAGTAGCCCTTATTTTGTCCCCTTCCCCCTTCATTCCTAGTTTAAAGACCTGTCAATGAGTCCCGCTAATTCTTCAGCTAAGATCCTCTTACCCCTCAGGGACAGGCTGCATGCATCAGCAGCCATCATGCTAGGTGCAGTGTAAATTGCCCCATGCTCAAAAAAGCCGAAATTCTTGCGCCTGCACCAGCTCTTAAGCCATCTATTGAAGAGTTGGGTATTTTGGATCCTCCCTGTACCTTTCCTTGACACCACGGGCATAGAAGAAAAGACCACTTGCACCCCAGCTCCTTCAAGTATACGCCCCATTCCCCTGAAGTCTTTCTTGATAGACCTCAGGCTTTCCTTTTCAACTTCCTCGCCGCCAGCCTGAATTATTAAAAGTGGGTAATAATCTGAAGGCCGAATCAACCCAGGAATTTTCTTTGAAATGTCCCTGACCCGTGCCCCAGGAAGGCAGCACACCTCTCTGCGGGTAGGGTCGGGCCGGCATATAGGGCCTTCTGTTCCTTGCAGAAGGGAGTCGCCTACGACAATCACCCTCCTGTCCTTACGGGTAGAAGCACAATCTTACCAAGATATTCTGGTCCAGCTGGAGCTGTGAATGCTGGGGGTTACAGCTCAAGAAAGAGGTCATCCAAGTGAAAAGGATCTGGACAGAGCAGCAAATTTAAATATACATGAAGAAATTATACCATTTGAGAGTAGGCTGAAGAAAATCGGGCTGTTTTACCTACAGTATAAAAAAATAAAGAGAGAGCACACAACAGAAATCTTCTGTTTTAGAAAAAGTTGTGAAAAGGAGGAGAATAACATTTTTCTTCATGGTTAAGACTGATGAATTTGAACGGGTGGAAAAAAAAAAAAAAGGAAAAATTATAAAGTAGCATATTTAGAGAATTCCCATCTATGGAGGTTTTAGAGGTTTTAGAAAATTATTTAGACAAATTGAAAAGAGACAACTAAAGGCAAGAATCATCCTTTGAGTCATTAGACTTTTAGATCTCTTTCCTTTTTTTTTTTTCTTCTTTTTTAAGACCCTGTGCTTTTAAAACTTAATATCTAAAGGCAGTATCTGAACTATAAGGAGAAGGTGTGTGAGATAAGGTTGACACCAGATTTTTCCCTCTTATACTACTCACAAAATAGGACAGTGCCACAAAATTGTTTTCTTATGCAACCTCCTTTAATAACTGGTTTGTAGCTGTCAGCACTGGACTGACTGAATGAAACTGAATCTCTTTGGGCTCACTGTTTAGGGCTATTTTTCAGTACTGGAATATATTAAATACCAGTAGAAGAATTCATTTATCTTATCAAAGTCAATCTGCAACTCCTCTTCATTTCTAGGAGTGTTTTAAAAAAATAAATAAATTCAAACTTATTGCTCCATATTGTGATAAAATCCAGGCACATACCAAATACTTCTCAAAACCTTTATTCTTAGGGAAAGAAGAGAGGACCAGAGTGGATATATAGCATGTTCCAGTCAGTCTGACAGATCACTGGATAAGGACTTCAGGGCATGCCAAAAACTACTTCTGGGCTTCAGCAAGGATATATGGCCAACCTTTAGTAATACATCAGATGGATGGCAGGCTTGGCATTCAAATGGTGTTTCTGAACATATACACCTCTTATCACCTCCAGTGAGACAGTGGCAAAAATGCACACACATATTTTGAATCTTTTTAATACAAAACCCATTTGTAGCACACATTGACTTACCAATATTTAGAAATTTTTATTTTTTTCTTTGGTTTATGATTTTTCATGTCTTACCCACTATAGGTAAGACTTTATTTGTAACATACATGAGTTACTGTAGGCAGAAAAGAAGGTGTTATAAATATTCTTCATTGAAGGAAACTTTGCATCATGCATTTTGAAAGGAAAAATGGTAAAAAGCTAAATCTATTTTCATTTGCTCCTATAAAGTCTAAAAGATTTCAGGGGGCTTCTTTCTTGGTGAACTTTCTGGCTTTATTTTTCCTCTCTTGCTTTCATCTATTCCAAACTCTATAGTCTTTAAATAAGAGAACAAGTATCTCATAGCCAGAAGGAAAAAAATTTACTAACTTGGCTCATGTTTGCAAAGTCAACAGGGATTTTCTAGTATTTTCTGAGGACACACAGGCATGTTATGGCAAGGATACATAAAATAGACTTCCAGCATGGCATTACTAAGATGGACAAATCATGTATTAATTTTCAAAATATTTCAGAAATAGAGTTTAGTCAAATGAAAAAAAGGGATTAAGAGATTTGTTGTCTGTATGCTGTTTCCTACATAGGACCAAAATTACTATTTTTTTTCCCCCATCACAAGAAATTACCAATATAAAATATCCTTCTTAAAAAGAACATAATTTAACTAGAAATAATTTTAAGTAGTTGCATTGTGGTTTTGATTAAGGTGAACTGATGCAATAAAGATAAATTGCTGATTCCTGGGTTTGAATTATCAAGAGTGAAACTAAGAGGACGTTCCTTGTATAGAGCCAATATTAATTATTGGCAGTTAATGGCAGAATTATAGGTCATTTTCTTTTTATATAAAACTTTATTAAATGAACCAAACCGTATGCACCATGTCATAATGGGAAACATCAATAAACTCTTACAGAAATTTTTATTACATTTATATGGTGAAGCTTGTTGTAAGAGTTCATGTTCTTCAGCTTAGATACAGCTGCACAGCATTCAATAGTTTTGCCTGGTTTTGTTAATTTGTCGAAAAGAAGAGACCATTTTGCTTTAACATTTTATAGAAAGTTTATACTTTAAATATTCTATGTCAAAACTAATTTACCAAGCTAAGATCAGAGGAGGAAGTTTAGTTCATGCTAGGAACAGAAGCTAACACTTAGTAAGAAGTCAGTATGGGGTCACTGACAATAGAGAAGTTTCAGAAACAACAAATCCTCTTGTCATTAGCCTAGGCCACTGAAGTAATCCAGTTCTCCCCTTCTCTCCCCCAAACACTGACAAAAGAACCTTGGGGCTTGAGTAGGTTGAGCAAACAAAGAAAAGAAGGTGAATGGAGAAGCACCTGTAAAGAGTTTCCAGTAATTTTGAGTAGAAACATTCTGCCCCTGAGAGGGAACAGTCACATCCATCACACCTGTGATCCCACCACATCTATTCCTTATGGGAGTCTCAGCAAATACCATCCCTATATAAGCAATTAGATCCTAGAAGGCGAGTGTAACCTATTATTTTTTTCAGTTGGGACCTAAACAGCAAGAAATAATAGTCTTGCCATCTCAGTCTTACATTACATGCTATTCACACCTCTTTGTCACCTAGATTCTGACTACCCTGCCTTCTGAATGCCCTGTCTTATCTTTCTTGTTCCAGATTTGTTTATGCATACATTTCTCTTTCAGTTGATATTATAACTGAGTTATCAGAGTGTTTTCATACCGTAACTCTGTTTCTTGTAAGTTTTCTCTTTCCCTATTGTGCTTGAGAAAAATGACACAAATTGAAGCAGTCAACAGCAAGAGAAAATGACCTTTGGAATATCACTAACATGAGATAAATGAAAAAAAAAAAAAAAAAAAAACCAACCATGAAGATGCCCTCATGTATCTCCCAGGTTGCTGCTGTAGCAGTAGAGAGAGGCAAAACTGAAATAGTTCACAAATTTTTTGTGCATCAAAATAAAACACTGGTGTGTACAAAAAGGACATCAAAAGTGACACTAGTTTTATTATCTCCTTTTGCCCATATGTGAAATCACTTACCTCTACAGATGATTTAATCAACAACCGATGTTTCCTCTTTTTTTGGTGTGATTTTCCTACATATTTCTTGACAATTTGGAAGTCAAGGAATAAAGGAACTTAATTTGGTCCAGCATCACTGATTTTTGCAATTACAGACTTTTCTGCTCTGCAAATACAAATGACATAAAATGACAGAGATGAATTCACAGCTTGTTTTTATCTGTTTGATGATTTTCACACAGAAGCCTGTTTGCTTTACTAGTCTTAAGTTGGATGTGAGACAGTTACCTCAAGTTGCACTACAGGAGGTTTAGATTGGATATCAGCAAGAAATTATACATAGGAAGAGTGGCTAGGCATTGGAACAGGCTGCCCAGGTGGTGCAGTTGCCATCCTGGAGGTATTTAAGAGACATGTGGATGTGGTACTTAGGAAAATGGAGGACTTGATGCATTATGTGGGCGTTTGAACTTGATAATCTTAAATATCTTTTCCAAACTAGATGATTCTATGATTCACCTCTAAGTGATCCATTTGTTCTGACTGTTTCCCTGGAAAAGATAGGTAGTGACATCATAACAGTTCAAATCAGGTTGGTTTTGGGAAAGTCCTTGAACTTACTATAACTGCAGGCAGTTCTGATGTCAAATAAAATGTATTCAGTAACTGTGATCTGCAAAAAGCCAGCAGAGACTGTTTAAATGAATGTTTGTGATGAGAATAAAAATCAGTTCATGCTATTTTGTATAGGACAAGAAACTCTCTTTTTGCAGAAGAGGCCAGGAATTTGAATCTTAAATTTATCCTATGGAAACTCTATGGTTATTGGTGACTGACACATTCAATTGTGACCATAGTGATAGTAATTTCAGATCATCATATGCAACTTCTTGTCAACATTTTTTAGTGCAATCTGAATTTGCTTCAAATAATGTAGCTAAAAATCCAAATAAGATGTTGATTTCCAGTAGGAACAAGAAAATTCCAACATATCTACAAGAAGAAGCTTTTCTTCATAACAAAAGAAATCACATTGCTGAGTTTAAAATTATTTCAACTCCAACTACTCTGTTGGCCAACCTCTTCCTCCCCACCCAGCCAAGGATTCATGCCAACATCTAGATAGATCCTTGGCAGACATTTTCATGACATGGTTGGCTTGAAAAGGCACGGGAGGAATTCCAGCACTGAAAATTCAGCTGCAGGTGGAAAAGCACAATCTGGCATATGCAATGGCAGTCATCACTACACATTGGCATTTATAATGTATTTTTCTGGCTCAAAAAAATGTGTGATCATAAGCACTTTGTGTAGCATTCAATTACTGTATACAAGCAACTCTACCACTGCATACACAGCAGTACGATTGAATCATTGGCTTACCTTTGAAATACATCCTTAAAAGTCACTTAATCAGTTTGTATTTTGTTCAGTTGATGTCATCATTCCTGAACAGGAAGGAAAAGGTGCTTCAAATCCATCTCTGAACAAATGGCTGAGAACAGTAGCACAATCTCAATAAAATGCAAAGCTAATAGTCAGCAGCATCCTCTGTTCATTGTAGTGGATGAGTGCAGACCTGGACTGCAATTGCCTGATATATTTGAAGGTCTTCATATGCAGGCCAATCGCTCTCTAAGCATCTCCCCTGCCAACAGGCAGTAAGACATTTTAAAGATTAGTGACTTCTACAAAACAAAGTTGTTGTTGTAGCAATTAGAGCAACTCTGGAAACATCTGAGATCTTTATTTGAATTTTGGTTCAGAGGCACCATCAATAGCCCTTTGTAAAACTGTATAAGCGTGAGGGGACCTCCAGAGTTGATCCAGCCTCTGAAAACCTACCAGGTATAGTCAAGGCAGTGGCTTTCTATTTCTAGAGCTCATTCACACTTGGCATAACCTGGAAACCCAGCACTGAGTGCAAGCAGGCAACAGTAAATGAGCCTGTCTTAGCAGTAATGTGACAGAAATCACAAGGTAGAGAGTCTTACTGTTATAATTTGACTGCTGTAAGGGGTGGAAAATTCCAGATGAGATCTTTGTAAAATGGAGTACAGAATCTCTTGTGGGGCATAATGCTGCCTTCCCAGGAAGCCCATCCAGACTGTAGGTCAATGGTGCTCTTTTATTCTCAGTGATGTCTTCCTAAGCCTTTGACTCCTTTATCAAGTTTGCAAGTTAGCTGAGTGTCTCGCAGGAACAACAGTAATTCTATTTCATGCATATCGTTCTGCAGTGGAAAACAATAAAAATAGTTAATTGCTCTGAGAAAAAGAAAAGAAAGAAAGAAAGAAAGAAAGAAAAAAGAAAAAAAAAAAAGAAAAAGACGAAGTACAAAAAAAGAAAAGGGAAAAAAAAAAAGTATTTCCGGAAGAGCAAAATGCTACTTTGTGTCAAACGTTAATGACCCTGGGTTTGTGGCTCCTCACCAAAAACAGACCAGAAACCCAGCTGATGTAGAAATTGGTGACACAAGGCCACACAGGCTAGAAACCAAAGCCACTTGGTAGATGAAGGTCTAGAACCAAAATTCAAGCCTGCTTCATAAAAGTTTAGCAAAATGGGAGATTACATTGAGGAAATAACTTCCCAGATTGCCTCCCATTCTCTCTAACAATAAGATATTTAGGACAGAAGACACCACAGCAGAACTGCCCTTGATTGGTCCTGAAATGCTACCATAATATTACTACTACTGTTGTTGTTATTAATATTAGAGTTTTCAGAGGAATAGGATCGATTATTTTCATGCCATTTTGGAAATAGGAAGAAGATAAAAACAGATCTTATCTGAAATGCTGACAATTAAACATAATGCTCACCATGCTTAACTTAAAAAACTGGAGAACTTAAATAAGCCTATGCTAACTAATGCTAATTTATTACTAAAGGAAAATTGAGTTAGAAATGAACAATTTTCAAGCCTTATTAGAATCTCAGTTCTTAAAAATCTTCCAAAATAGAAATAACTTCTTTTTCACTACGAAACAAAGAATTTGCTTCCACAACAGGACAAGTTATTTTCACCTTTAAATGAAAACACCAACACTTAGAAATGACTCAGCAAGGAAGCATATTCTCCAATATCAAAGAGCAAGCCAAGCGAAGATCCTTAGTATCATTTAGAACCATAATTAAAAGAAATTGGGTATGACACATAACAACGTTATTTTTGTTCGCATTCATCTTCATCTGGTAAAAAAAATGGCAACGGTTAGTTAGGGATATTATTCTCTCCTCCCAGGAAACATGGAACCTATTTTCCTACAACGAGACAGGGGCCAAGAAGTAGGTAGTGGTTTCAGGACAAAAAAAATACTACATTATTTGCCCCAGGCTGGGTTATATATATGTATATACATATATTTGATTCACTGTAAATTACACTGCTCAGACACCCCATCCATACAAAGAGATGAAACTAAGAAAGTCATTTTAACAGGGCAACACCAGAACTCCAGATACAAATTCCTCCACATTATTCAGACTCCAGTCATTGAATCATAAACCACATTCATGGTTTTGGCCCTGGATCCTAAGCAAACATTGTAGAGGCACCTCTTCCAGAGAGGTTCAGCTAAGCCAAAATCTTTATGGGACAGTTTGTCACTTTCCCGAGATGGAGATCAGAGATCAAACTTTCACAAAGCAGCAGCTGATCTGTATTGCTACAGGTGAGGACTGTTCCAAGAAAATGAGCAGAAGGGACAGCCTTACAATTTTGATGTGAATTCTCATCAAGAAGTTTATCAAATCCTTTGAATCTCACTAATCAGAAGCTGAGTCCTGTACCTGACTTGTGCACCAAACTCAAATTCTGACCTGTGTCTGATGTAGATCTCAACACTGCCTTTCGAACTTATCTTTATGCAAACCACTCATTTTCTGTGAGAGTACAGACTGTTTTTTCTTTCTCTTGTACATAAAGAAACAAATAAGAAGAAATGTGCCCTGGCTATAAATAGAATTCCTTAATTGCCTAACCTGCTTCAATTAATTCATTATACAATTACAGCTGCCAGTTCTTCACTGTGAAGAATCCTTGTAAACTGCTTCTCCAGAACTATGATTTAAACAACACAAAATTAAGAATTTCTAAATGCAGCAAAACACAAACAATTATAATCAACACTGTCAAATTCTAATTTGACAGTAGGCATAATTAACAACGTAGGAAATTACCCCTATGATAATGTTCAATAGGAAGTAATGACATCTTCAGTATCTTGTACTCAGTATTATCTGCAGTCACAAAATTCCTATGTTTAAGTACCTAGCACAAATGCTGAAGGTTCAGCACTCATGATTTTTGGGGGGTATCCCAGGTTTTTGTGGTATTGGGTTCCTGCAAGCAAAAGACTCTTTGCCTAACATATTCCTCCCTTAGAGAGTATAAGATGATTCAGAACATGTGGCTAAGTCTTAGGCACACAGTGAAGAGAGCCAATGGCACAACATAGATCTTTGTTTCTAGTCTCTTCTCTCAATGTCTGGTATGGAAGAGAGATTATGGAAGAGACCGCTATGCCTGGGAAGATCATGGACCAGATCCTCTTAGAAGTTATGTTAAGGCACATACAAGGCAGAGAGGTGATTCAAGACAGCCAGCATGGTTTCACCACTGGTAAAAGTTGCCTGACTAATCTGGTGGCCCCCTGTGATGTGGTGACGGTATCGGTGGACAGGGGAAGGGCAACAAATATAATCTACCTGGACTTCTGCAAAGCCTTTGACATGGTCCCTCACTACATCCTTCTCTCTAATTTGGAGAGGTAGAGATTTGAAAGATGGACTGTTCGATGGATTAAAGAATTGGTTGGCTGGTTGCAGCTGAAGTGTTGCGATCAAGTGTTCTGAGTCAGGGTGGGGGCCAGTCAAGAGTGGTGTACCCCCGGCGGTTGGTCTTAGGACCAGTGCTCTTCAGCATCTTTATTAATGACATAGAGAATGGAATCAAGTGCACCCTCGGCAAGTTTGCACATGACACCAAGCTGAGTGGTGCATTCAATACACTGGAGAGAAGGGAAGCCATCCAGAGGGACCTAGACTGGCTGGAAAAGTGAACCTAATGAGGTTCAGCAAGGCCAAGTGCAAGGTGCTACATTCAGGCCAGGGCAATCCCAAGTATTTATACAAACTGGGGGAAGATCTCCTTGAGAGCAGCCCTGCTGAAAAGGACATGGGGGTCCTGGTGTACAAGAAGAAGCTGGACACGAGGCAGCATAACTATACCCTGGGCTGCATTAAAAAAGGGGTGGCAAGCAGGGATAGGAAGGTGATTGTCCCCCTCTACTCTTGTGACGCCCCATCTGCAGTACTGCATCCAGGCCTGGGGCCCCCAGTACAGGAAGGATGTGGAGCTTGTGGAGTGGGTCCAGAGGAGGGCCACTAAGATGATCAGAGGGCTGGAGCACCTCTCCTATGAAGAAAGGTTGAGGGAACTGGGCTTGTTTAGCTTGGAGAAAAGAAGGCTCCAAGGAGATCTCATTGTGGCCTTCCAATACTTGAAGGGAGCATGTGAACAAGAAGGGGAATGGCTGTTTACGAGGGTAGGTGGTGATAGGACAAGGAAAAATGGTTTTAAACTAAGATGGGAGGTTTGATTAGATATTAGGAGGAAGTTTTTCACAGAGAGGGTGGTGACACAGTGGAACAGGTTGCCCAAGGAGGTTGTGGATGCCCCAGCCCTGGAGGCATTCAAGGCCAGGCTGGATGTGGCTCTGGGCAGCCTGGTCTGGTGGTTGGAGACCCTGCACACAGCAGGGGGGTTGAAACTGGATGATCTTCGTGGTCCTTTTCAATCCAGGACAATTTGTGATTCTATGATTAATTCAGATACGCTCTTGAAGTTTTGACAAATTTTCTGTTTAGCATCAGAAGGTGATTTTTCTTTTTAATCTTGAAAGTTTTTCTCAGTTTTGGCTTTATTTCTGACAGAATGGCTAATTTTTTGTCACTCTCCCCTAGGATACAGTCAATCAAACTTACCTTATTACAGGAGCTTAATGAATGACAGCATCTCAGCCTAGCTTGGTAAATAATGCAATTGATTTTCAGGGACAGATAGTCTCTCCTGTCTTGTTATAATCTTAGCTGTCCTTGTTAGCTTGTCCTTGCCCTCAACAGTGGGTCAGAGGGCCTATTTAGACTGGGAAATGAAACACAAGGGAACTGTAAAGTTAACTGACTCTGCAAGTAATTGATATTTTTGTAGTTTGTGGGATATTTTAAAGAAAAACTGAACAAGATGAAAAATTACATTAGGCCATGCAATGAAGATTGAAGAAGAGCAGTACTCACATCTGATGTGCAACATTTACAATCATCACTGCTTTGCAGAGTTGACAATGTGATGGAGAAAATCAGACCCACTTCAGAAGTCTGGTGAGAGTGCAAAAAGAAAAATTTTTCAGTTTCATAAAATACATAGGAATTATTATCATGCTCCACTGATATTAAATGCTCCACTGATATTAAAAATCACTGATAATAATATTGCTTTACACTTGACTTAATAATATTGCTTTACACTTGTACTCTGGCTTAAAAAACATTAACAAACATCTTTAGAATGAAACATCGGCCCTATTAAAGTTAACTGAAGTTCAGCCACTCAGCTTAAAAAAGCCAGTGTTCATATTTATAATATTCTCATTTTCTATTATTGAGCATTCTCTTTCATAATTTTCCATTTAGAAAGCCATCTTTGGATAACAAAGCAAACATGCCACAGATACAGAAATCTGACAAGGAATGAGCCTCTATTTCTGAAAGCATTCCAGACCACTGGATTTTTCATTAATTAGTATTTCTCAGAAAGTTACTGATTAGCCTTCCAGCTGTTTCTAGCACTTCAGTCTGAAACAGCCCAATAAAAACAAAATCAACCTTTTACATTTTTAAATCTAATAACTTATAACTCCTAGCTTTTTGTATAGGCGAAGCTGACCAGAAATAAACCAGACAGAAAATAAGTAAGGAAAACAAAGATAAAGCAAAGAGGAAAAACTTCAGAAACTACCAGATGAGAAAAAGCAAGATAAAAATTGAAATTGCTGCTAAACTTTGCCCATCACTTCGTAACAGAAGTTTTTCACTTGCATACCTAATCCTTCTAGGGTTTGAAATACTGTCAGACACTTCCGTATATATAAGTGCTTCTGGTATCCTCAGTATTGCTACTGCAGATAAATTATAACATACAATCCAAAAGGTATGTTAGATTCAGGATAATTCACTGGTGAGTAGACATGCATTTCTGTGAGAACTAATGTAGTCAAACAGAACACAGACAGAACTTGTAAAATAACATGATATTACATCACTCTCATAAAATGAAATCTCTACATTAATTTTACTCGCAATATTATTTTACATAAGGGATGAGGAAAAGATGCATTAGAAGACTGCTTATTTTATGGTCCAAATGTAAGGCCCATTTCCCTGGCTTTTTCTTCACTAATAAATACATAGCAACATGCATATTTAAAATAACAAATTAACAGGACACTTCACTGCACACACTTATATCCCTAGGGAGAAGATGAGAGAACAAACAATATGTGACAGATGTTAATCACATAGCTTAATGCACTATTGGAAATGGGTCAAAGATAACAGTGAAGAGCACCCCATTGAAACCATCAGAACAGAATTAGAATAAATTATAAATACCTGTAATCAAATTGAAATACGAATAATGAATTTGTTTTGAAACAAAACAGTATCTGTTATATGTTTTCAACATGGGTGTTCTGTGGAAGGTAGCCTCTCTTAACTGAAATCAGAATCAATATTCAGCTTTGGAGATAGCAATTAAGCAGACAGTTATTATATGGAGATGTGGTTATAATCAATCAGGCAAAGCGAATAAGAGCTTAACTGATGCTCTTAACTGTATTTTTTCTTAAAAATGCCTTCTGATCATTTTCATAAAAACACTGAACAAATTAGGTTTCCAAAGACCAGAATTCATCTTCAGTCACTACAAAAGGCTTGATGAGCAGCACTGAAATCCCTTGCTAAGGTATTAGCAATGAATAGTAGAGAAGACGGAAAGGACGGTGCTTTTATATCATGTGATTTTGGTCTCAGTAATATTCTGGACAGCTCATTTTATTGTTATCCATCTCATCTCTAGCACTACACCTACTACATCTATATCTGGGACTGTAGTTCCTTTAATTCATTAAAATTTTCA
Organism: Centrocercus urophasianus; assembly: GCF_019232065.1. Classification (NCBI taxonomy): domain Eukaryota; kingdom Metazoa; phylum Chordata; class Aves; order Galliformes; family Phasianidae; genus Centrocercus; species Centrocercus urophasianus. The sequence continues at coordinate 103,318 of NW_024885088.1, read as the reverse complement.
TTTGTTAGCAATCTTAGCTAAAGCAAAGTTCAAGTTCCCTGTAAAAGAGTGGATAAAAATTTCTTCCCCTTCATCCATTTTCATTGTCTCTTTTAAATATAAATGAACTTGACAATAACTACTTCAAAGTATTAAACTAATGCCTAGGATAATATGAACATTACTTTGACTGGAGATCCCATTCACTCAAGTAGAAATTAGAAATAACAACAACAAGGCCTTCTGGAAGAGTTCTCCCTTCTGCAATCTGTCCTAAAATGAAGGGATTTTTCAATTTAGAATGATATTTTATCCTACATCTCTGTAGAAACAGGGAAAAAAAGCATAATATTGACAAATCATTGGCTTTTTAATTTTAGTTTGGCTGCAAATTCTCATGGAGTGTACAACAGTAACACCAGAAGACAGAGATAAGTGAACGAAGTTATGCATGAAGCACAACTTGACCAACAAACATCACAATTGATCCAAGCATCTTTAAAAAATAGCTATACACACACACACAAACCCTTCTAATTGCAAGATGATTAAAAAAAAAAAAAAAAAAAAAAAAAGCAATCATATTTAACACTTGAGGATCCCTACGTTGAATATGATGCCTTAGAGGCTGTGCTACTAGATCTAAGCAGAGTGGTGTAATCACATACCTTTGACTTGCTGTTAGATCTCACAAATGCAGCTCAGTTAGTTTTCATTGCAGCAGTGGTTTCTTGCTGACACAAAATCACAGAATAGTGGATTCTGGAGTCTCCAGGCATCCTCTGGTTCAGCTTAAAACAGGGCTACCTAGAGTATTTTGTAGTAGAGTAGTAGTTTATTCATTTGGAGTCAGGTTTTAAATATATCCAAAGACAGAGATTCTGCAGCCTCCCCGGGCAGCCTGTTCCAGTGCTTGACCAGACCCACTATAAAAGAGTTTCATATTTGTGTCCAAGCGAACAACCAGATGCTTTTCAGCAAGGGTGTTTTCCAGCCAGTTTCTAGCCTGTGCTGTTGCATGTGTTCTTACTATTCAACACACAGCATTTTTGTTTGTTGAGTTTCAGGCGTTCTGTGTTGGCCCACAATTCCAGCTCATCTACATCCTTCTGAACAGCAGCATTCTTCCCTTCCAATTTGTATTATGCCTCTCTTTCATATGGTGCTATCCAAGAAGTTGCTGAGACAATGACATACCATGCAGGTAGTTGATGGAGAAGTTGAACAGAAACACCCTAGTATCAGGTGTTAGGAAAAGCCATTCCTAACTGTCCGTTCAACAAACTTTGAGACTCTGATCACTTTCTGCAGATTCTGGTAGCCTTGGGATTTTCCTTTCTGAGATAATTTTTTTACAGGTTCATTGACAAACAGACGAAAACATAGGTGGGTTGCTCCAAAAGATTAAGTAATCATGTTATTTTATTGTTTACCCTATTGCAAAGTAAGCTTAGACAAGTTTGAATGAATGAATGTGAAGAGACAGCTGCTTTCCCCAGCACAGCCTATGTCCCGAAGAAATGGGGCTGCAGGCATGCCCTAAGTACTGTCAAGAGAAATGCTGTTTAGCTATTTCCTCTTCCCTGATTCAACTTGGGGGGAATAGAACAACTAAGCAAAAAAGATGCTGAGAAGAAAAAAAAAAAAATTTTTTTTTCTATTCTTCACTATCACCATGCAAGAGGAAGGTCAAGAGCACTGGACAGTAGCATGAAGAAAATATTTGTTTTCACTTATGAAGAAGCTTGGGGAGAAGATATCTGCTGGCCTTCCCCGGTCTAAACTGAAAGCAACAGATTTCAGTTTTAAGTCTTATTAGAGCTGAGTGAGGTGGGATCCTCAGCAGAGTCTGCCATAGGGAGGAGAGGGAAGGGACTGTTCCACAAATGCACTTACTCTGCTAGCAGAGCTTCCACATGAGAGTAGCCTAGCATAAATGGCCCCAAATCCTTTGTCACATGCCTCTTAAGTTCTAAAATAGCACCTTGAAAGGGTATCTTGTACATTCAAGACTTTATGCTTCATAGTTTGAATTCACGGATTGAACAGATACGGGAGAGGAAAGCTTCATTTTAGAACTAACTGAGCTCCACTGTCATTGTAGGGTTAAGCACAACTACATAGCTATTTATATCATTTAAATCTTTGGTGTCTTTCATTTTGCATCAGAGTTTTGGAGTAGATTAAAACTACTCATATTTGTCCTGGTAACTCTTGAGAAAAATGTCAAAACAAAATGTGCTGGAACTCAAGAGGGATATAAATATACAGTGGGATGAGATGGGTGATCTTGAACTTCAACTATCATATGTCAAAAGTTATTTTCTAGCGAGTCTGAAATATATGCTACTTCTCCACTTTTAAGACCAGGATCGGAGTGAGGAAGATGTTAGAGTACAGGAATAGCCAAAGTTATTTAATTGCAGAACGTTTTGGGGTTCATACAGGCAAAGCATGCACTCGCTAGCAGTAAGCCTGAACCCAAAGCCTCAGACGCTAACAAGGCCAGATTCTGGAGGGCTGGTATGAAATTTAAAACAAATTTTGTATCCAAGCATAGCACTGACACTGTGGACTTCAAAGAAAAATTTTTAGTGTTTAATCTTCCAAGTCCCTCATCCGCCAGAATCAGTGTGGATGCAAGCTGCCAATCTTAGTCAAGTGCCAATCTTAGCAGTCGTGGGTTATTAAATTACAATAGTTAAAAGCTTCAAATATTATTTTTCTCTCTTGAGGTTATATCAAAAGGTGCTTTGAATATTTGGGCTGGCACTTAATTTTTCTTCTTTACCCACACACCTAAGTGGATACGAGAGAGAACTCAGCTCACATTCAAACTTCACTGAATAAAAATCCCTGAAGAGACTCTCACTGGCTCTAACATTTTGAATTACCTTATAAGAGAAGCAGAACCACATCCCTCTTGTAATAAAGCACATTCTCATAGTTTTGTCAGAGTAACCCCATAAGCAATAATTGTATTTTTCACAAAATCCAAAAGAAAGTCTTGTGGGAGATTAATTGTTCTTATAAACACAGTAGTTGAGTGATTTCAAGGAAGGAGACACAGCGGTAAGAGAAATATTCTGGAGAAGAAGGTGATAACCTCATTCCTTACCTAAATTAAAGCATAAAAAAAGAATCACTCAAGAAGAAATAACATTTTCACTACACTATTCAAAAATTTCAACCGATAAAGTCAGTAGGTCTGTCTTTTTCCCCTCTGAGATTCTTATAAATTGTGTTGGTAGAATGAGATCTTCTGTCAAATATCTCAAGCAGTTCAAGAAACAATTATGAGGAAAAGCAACGGACTGGAGACTGGAGAGAGACACAGGACTGTAAGACTTTGATGCAGAGACAAGGTAGAAAACAACCTCAAAACCACATCTGAGATGACAGCAAATCATTTATTCCTAAGCCTTGACTACCTGCTTGTGACAAGTGGTCATGGTCAGAGGGAACTGATAAAGTAGTAAACTGAACACAACTGTACAAAAACATACAGCATTTTGCTCTAGATGTTCATAGTTCTTCTGTCCTCATAACAGTCGAATTTTTAGAAAGAGTGAAAATATGCTTTTATTGAACTTGTCAGTTCATAAGAACTCACGAGAAACACGGCATCCCATTTTGCATATAAACAGTTAATATCTCTATCATGTTTTATGCATTTCCTTTTGCCTCAAAATATTGTTTAACTTTACCCATCACCTATTAATTATTCCTCTCTAAGCAAACACGTTAGGTGTTCTGAGCAGTTCTCCTGCCATTCTCTTACCTTATTACATATAAAAATATTTGCTTTTAAAAATTTTTTCCCAATCCTCCTTTGAAAACAGAAGAGATCAAGCAAATTGTCTGCAGCTCAAGCAGACAAAGCTGCAGTAGCTTTAAAAAAAACTACCTCAAGTACTAAAAACATAAATACTTATTCAGTAGGAAAAAATTTGCAGTCAATACTGAAAATTAAATGTTACCCAAATCTTTCAAAAGGAGGAACCATTAAATAAAAATAATGTACCTCATAAATACACTTTCAAAATAAAATAAACAAGAAAGTTATCAAAGTATGTGGTTATAATACCATGACATTAATGTCTTTAACCTTTCTTATTAGTACCTCTTTAACTTATTACCTAAGATCCTAAGGCAACTGGAATTGGGAAAGAAAGATGTGAGCATTGGGCTCTTCCACTATTCTATTTGTCTGATATTAAGGAGAAAGTAGATCAACTGTATTCTGAAGTTGCCTAGTTCCCATTGTCAGAAAATTAATCTTCCACAAGTGTTCCTCATAAGTCAAAAGACTGTGAAAACTAACAGAAATATTTTGGAAAAATAGACAACCAGATCCCATCAGACTTGCAATCAGTACCAACCTCATACAACTGTTTCTGGCTTCTTGATTTTATTTTCTCCAGAATGTTTGAGTATTTCTCCACTATATGCTCTGAGCATAGACACTCATCTACAACATTCAAAGTCGTTCACAATGAATCCCTTTTGAGAATCTGAATTCTTCAGAATCTGAAGAAGAGTTGAAATTCTGCTATCCTCACTCATGTGAGGACACCCAGTGGCTTTTGTGGGACTGCTAACATAAGCAAATTGAACATGGTCTAGGGCCACAGTATACTTCTAACTTTAGTTAAGACCACATCTCAAGCAGTGTTTTTTGTAGTTGTAGGTGTGCTTTATTTAATCAAATTATGTCTTAATTTAGGCAGAGCCTTTAATTCAAATCAGTGAGTCATAGTTTGAGGGAAGAGTTCAAAGAAAAAGGAGGTTAATGGCTACAAAGGCACCCAGAATACTCAGAAGAAGCACTTCAGAAGCAGCTCTAAATTTTGTGTACTGTGTTCTCCATCCAATTCTTCATATGTCCTTTCTGGAAAGATAACAGCAATTCTACATTCAGAAGCTGAACACTGGTGAAAGGTCCGGAAGTCACTGGAAATCTTGAGAGCAGTCCCTGTCAAAAGATGCAGCGCCAACAGGAGAAAATAGACTTGCCTGTACTACCCTGAAATTTCACTTGCATCCTAAATAGCCAAACAGTATCACTGTTCTGTTTTCATAGTACAGCTGAATATCTCTTATTTAGCTGACAAATGCTATCATCTTAGTATTTCCTAAAAGATATTGGATCCACTCCCCAGGTTCTTTGGAGCTATGAGAAGATACTAGTGAAATACACACACGGGTCAAAGAAAATAACGTAGGAAATAATGCTTTACATTCTTATTTAACTCGGTGAGGAAAAACGATACCAGTTTAAACTGTACTGTGTTTAACCAGTACTTCTACAGGGAGGCTTTACAATCTCCATGTAGAAAGAGAACAACAGAGATAAGAATCACATAACTGAAAGGCAAATGTCTAGACTTTGGCCCCAGTTTGTTTTATTTTAGTATAGTTATTGCATAATTGCTTACAAGGATCTTTTGGGTTCTCACAGCTTCAAGATTTATATCACCCTAGTTAGCTAGCAACGTACAAGATATGTAAGGCCCATAAAAAACTGATAAAAACCAAGAACAAAATACAATGCTGAAAAAAAGTTGATTATTTGTGGACACTATTGGACACAACTATTGTCACTACTTTGACTCTATGCTAGTGACACCATTACTTAACAAGTGTTTCACAGCAAAGAAATGGCAAGCTTATTCTTACAGCAATCTTAACTTCCAAAAGGGAATTCAATGCCCTTTCCTCTCTCAACTCATATGTAAGCCACATTACGTGAATCCCAGGTGGAGAAATGTATAGTCTAGAGATAATGAACAAAATGTTTAAGTTCTACTGTCCTGTCTAATCCCAGAAATAGTTGATTTTTTTTTTACAGTGTCTGATAGGACACTATGTTTTGGCTTTGGGAGAAAAACAATGTTGATGACACACTGATGTTCTAGTTGCTGAGCAGTGCTGTACAGAGCCAAGAGGGTTTCAATTTTTCAGCTGTCCTTCCAGCAAGGGAGCTCTAGGCAGACAAGGAGCTGGGAGAGAACAGAAGTAGAGCAGCTGACCTAACCTGATCAAAGGGATATTCCATACTATATGACAGCGTATGGAAAACGAAACAAAACAAAAACAACTGAAAAATGAGGAGAGTTGGCCAGAAGCAGCTCCTGGTTGTTTGGGAAATTGCCGCGCAATCAGTTGGCAGGTGTCGAGCAGTTACTTTGTGTATCACTTCCTCTGTATACATACATAATATCATTACTGTTATTTCTCTCTTCCTTTCATGTCTTAGTAAACCTAATGAGCTCTATCTTTTCCTCACACTCTCTCCCCTTTGTTACAGGGGAGAGAACAAAAGGCTGTGCAGTGTTCAGCTGCTTGCTGGGTTAAAATCACAGCATCTACCTCTCCTCTTTAGGTGTGAGATACTTGCTGCCCTACATCTTTCTTACCTGCTGGTATGAATGCACTGGCTGCTCTACATTTCATCCACAAGACCTGACTCACCTTTTGGATATTAGAGATGGAGTCACAGAATCACAGGGATTAGAAAGGCCCTCAAGCAATCATCGAGTCTAATCCCTTTAATCCCTTTGCTAAAGTGGGTTTCCTACAATAGGTCACCGGTAGGCATCCAGGCAGGTCTTGAGTACCTCCATAGAAGGAGACTCCACAACCTCTCTGAGTAACCTCTTCCAGTGCTCCATCACCTTTACCATAAAGTTCTTCTGCACCTTTGAGAGTCTATGCAACTTTAAGTCTTCTGGAAGAGGTGGACATGCAAAGCTTTTTGAATAAATTATTCTGTGGAATTGAGCCTGAATACCAAACAAGCTGTCCTAAAAATAAAATAGCAAATAAAAACTTGAACCTGCTGGCACCAGCAATAGCAATGCCTGTTTAGAATGGCCTTTTGAAGAAGAGAGACCATCTCTGTTTTGGGCTTTGATCAAATTCTATAACCACTATGTGCAAAATAAAGCCATTAAACCTGATATTTTAGACTAACGTTAGAAGATTCCAGCTTTCACCTATGTGCATTTATAGTGTAATTTATTGATGTGGAAGCCATCAGGGGTATAAGGAGTATAATTAATTTTACAAAAAGTCAAATAATGTTACAACCATATGTTTAACCAAGATCAGATGTCTTAATGGCAATAAAATAAAATGAAATAAAAATGCTCTGTGATTGAAAATTTCTTCTATTAAAATTATAGAGCAGCAAAGTGAGGAAATCTGAGATGGATCTCCCACAGCTGCAGGAACTCAGTTATATTATACATGTGATTACACTGTGCCTTGGACAGGGGAGTACAACTCCCACTAAAGCTAACTGCATTACATTTTCCATCTCTGTGTGAGATAGGTCAGATTCTCAACAGATATAAATCAACCAATTCCATTAAAGTCAGTGACAAGTTGGACTGATTTACACCAAATAAGCACTTGGTCCAGTCTCTTTCCTGTCTTGTAATAATTATACAACCGACTTATAATGGGCCTTGGAAACCAATTGCCTTTGTACCTTTAGTTTCTAGGCACACAATAATAAAGGGATCACATTATCTTTTTATTCTCGGCACGTAATGGGGCAAGATGCCTTCTTGAAAGCGTGAAAGAGAAATGGATATTATTTGTGGCCCAGGTCTCCTTGCTCAGACCCATCAGAAAGATCTGCTCACCCATGGCAGCAGAGACAGGTTTAGGGATCTCTAGAACTGAAGAAAAAGGACTAGTAGTCACATCTTAGCCTCTGTCTGATACCCCTGAACTCAGATGACCAACTCCATGCTGAGAATAACAGACCACGGGTACATCAGAGCAAATGACTTGCCTACATTCTTATTAGCACTTTGTAAAAGAAAATACTGGTAATTTTGATCTGATAGTTCCTAAGATGATAAACTTTACAGGGCAAGAATCTTTTTCAAGAGCCAAAGCACTAGAAAGCTAAGTAAATAAGTATACAGCACACTACACACTCTCTACAACTTCCTTTTCTGGTATTCAAACAAACAAATAATAGCAAGAAAAGTGAAACCATCTTTGCCTTTAACAGTTTGCAGCTTCATAAATACAGTACAGAGTCATTTGTAATGCACAAGCTGTTTTGGGTAATGAATCATTAATTGACAAAGTAAACACTGCATTATTATAAGAATGCTGGAAATGTTTTTGTTCATGTTCAGTATCCTTTGGGAACTTCTTGTACTTTGCTTAAGATTGCATCTCAGGAGGACTGTCTCCCTCCTTAAAAAAAAAAAAAAAAAAAAAAAAAAAAAAGAAAAAAAAAAAGAAAAAAACAGTAATTTATTTTGAAAGCTACAAATACTTTCTGAAGTAGCAAGAGGACAACATTCTACTTTCTGGTAGCCTTCATTCTCATTTCTTAAAGTTGAAAAGCCAAAGCAATACCAGCACCAAAAAAGCACAACCATAAATAATTATATATGCCTCAACATGCGTCACTGCAATTTACAAGACCATGGGACCTGACATTCATTGGCATCATACGGGGATGAAAGTGATGCACTGTAGTGCAAACACCTAAAGACTGCTAGCATGATACTAAGCCCGTGCACTTTGAAACTGTCATTTCTGTTGACTGAACCAATTTTAGGCAGAAGAGACAGTTTCTTTTGGCTTTTTTTTTTTTTAATCAGTCATCTGTGTGGCCCATTTCTAAAAAAGTACCGTTACCAGCCTGACAGAACTTTTGTAACAAAAAGCACTCATGACACAACTGAGACCTGCACCATCTACAGAGACACCTTTTATTGACCAAGTAGTTCATCCTGGTCTTTCTCCCAATGGCTCTAAAAATTTCTTCACCTACTAACCAAGGTAGTTGCTTGCCTATGTATTGCGATGTAAAGCAGTCTATCTTCATCTCTAGCTCTCTCTCCTTCTGTCAAAGAGACAAACAGTGACATTAAAGGTTAAATAGGAAGGCAGAGAAAAGCAGAAGGGAAATTCAGCAATCCTTCTTAAAATATGAGACAAGTTCTAAGTAATATTTTCATCTTTTCATAGGAGGTTATTTGACTGGAAAGGCTGAAACGGGAGAGAGTGGAGAGAAAAGGAAGGGTATCATCCTTTTTCTGTGCACTGCCTTTCTCTTTCAGTTTGCAGAGCAACATTCTTAATAACCGCATTGCAGCATCAAACTGAAACTCCCAGTTAAGACCCAGGAAAAACTATTTACCCCTTCTGTAGTGCTGCAACCTCTTTCCAATGAGGGTCAACTCTAATCTTGCTCTTTTTCAGGCTCCACTGAGTTGCCAGATTCTTCTAATTGTATAAAGATAGAGCTCTGAGCACATATTCAAATCTGTAGAATTCCATGTGTCACAGAGCTGCCTGCACGTGACAGTCTTTTCTTTTTACCCACACTGGCCATTTTTCTTGTCTGAGCAGCCAGGCAAAAACCGAAAGTCAGAATGACCTAGACATGACTGAGCTGTCACAGTTTTCCAGTACACAGATGTCAAATAAGAGCACGGCATGCCTTAGAGTAGAGGTTTTTAGAAAAGAACAAGAAAGAAAAATTTTAGGCATTGCCATAAAAGCCTGGTCAAGAAATTAAAGACTCATATGACAGTGGATTATCACTTTTTCAATGTGTTTAATTTTCAATGTTTCTGAACCTAATCTTTACAGGTGAACATATATTTTCTTGTATCTGTATTATTTGTCCTACCACAGAACATCACAGCTGTGCTCTTCTGGAGACAGACTTACATAAGCAAACAGTTAAGATAATTCAGATAATTTAAAATGATTTCAAGGTAACATGATGTAACATAAATTACATGTAATTAAAATATTAAATTATATTGTATGTAATATGTATTACGTACATGTATAACATTCATATAAGTAGCTGAATTATAGTCTGCCTTTTACCGTAACACAAATCTATAAACCTATTTGACAGCTTAAAAATTTGCTTTGTTGCTTAAGTTTTGAAGAAATTCTATTCAAACTAACATCTGAAACCATATTAATTTCAGTATCATGCTGAAGGCAAACCAGACGCTAAGGTGTGATGTTTTATTTCTAGGCTTTGGAAAGAGCTAAGTCAATGGTGTCTGATGAGAAAAACAGAAATAATACGATTTTTCCACATAAGAGCTAGCAACTGAAGTACTTTAAAAGCGGAGGTTTCCTCACCCTATGTTTTTCCACTTGAGCAGATATGATATATGCTTGTTTTAGCCTTTACTGATATCTGGTTCATTAGAACATGAAAGAATACTACCAGATATTTATTTTGATAATGTAAATCTTGCAATTGGGTATAAAATGTGAAAGTCTAATTCCTAACAAATCACTGAGAGAAAAACAAAATATATGGAAATAACACTACAGTTGTGTGTCTCTATATCTGTCAAAACATATTTACTGAAGTTACCACCACCACTTTCTCTCTCACATAACCTCCTCCTTAAATACCATAGATTTTTGCTATGGTATTTCTCGTAGGCATTAAATAAAGAATTGTGTGAAAGTTTAAGAGCACTCTGTAGAGAAAAGAACATAACTTGAAAAACATACTGAATTTGCTACTTCACAGTTAACAGATTTCATTTGTACCCACATTGAGCTTGCAGACAGCACTATGTGCTCCTCTGCATAAACAGTGAACATGCAGTATTATCAATTGGTTCCTTGCATTCAGTATGACTTTAAGAGGAACCAGGTAGTCAATGTCCATAATTTTAGAGTGATTATTAGATCCCAAAGTTAATAACTTAGAAAAATGATTGAAGAACAGATCACAGAGATGCATCAAGAGTATTTGTTCTCAGCTGAAACATTAAGACATACATTTGTTTCTCTCTTCTATTTCTTTTGAAGGGATTGTTTTGTTGTGGGTTTTTTATTTTTGTGGCTATTTGTTCTTCCTGGTGGTTTTTTTTTTGTTTTCTTTTGCTGGGGAAAGGGGAGATTGAATAGTGTTTATGGTTGATTTTTTTGAAAGAGAGTCCTAATTTTTGAAACAAGCTATGGAAGTTAGCTGAACAGGATGGACAGCTAAACCATTCAGATATGAAAACTACAGAGGGACTTTTGTTATTTTTTCTCCTGTAGAAAACTGAAATAACGGGTTTTGACATAATCTTTCAATAAAAATTTCCTCAACATGGATCACTTCTATCTCTTGCTTAAGAATAACTTAATACACAGACTAAAGAAGAAACTGATACACTGAATCTCTGCAGGGAACAAGAGCCATCTACCCAGTGGCTTTGTTCGTTACTGTTAACTATACCACTGCCACAGAGCCATGCTACCAGAGAGACTCATCTGTCTCACCTTACGCACAGGAATCTTCCTGGAGATTATTAAAGATGAAATTATTTTCCTCTCTATAATTCTACCACAAGACAGAAAAAGAGTTAATGGAATGCTTTCCTTTAAGGAAATAAGGAAAAAGCTTATTTGCAGTAAAACTTGAGTTCAGAAACATATAGTTCCAGTAGACTGGATTCCAAAGATAGGAGGTAGCTGCAGCTGGCCTGCCTCTTCTCAAATTGAACCGGTAAACCTGCAGCAGTAACAACAATATGGCATGTGAAAAAAAAAAAGTACTGAGCACAGCATGGCTATGCTGTGTTTAGGACTCACCAGAAAAATCACCCACAAAATGCAAAGTAATCAACATACAAGCTGCATCACTAGTACATGCCAGCCCAGAAGCACTGTGGCAATCTTACAGGTGTCTGAGCAGACTAGTAATGCTGTGTGTGCTGTGTCAGGTGAACAGTCTGAGAACTCAGGAGCTTCTCTAAACCTGATGAGATGGTGAAGCCTGACTTCTTTTTCCTTTTTAGTTTTTATTTTTTCCTTTGAAAAAAAGACTGAGCTAAGTAGGTACTCCTCTGCTAATGTATCACAAGAAAACTTTTAGGACTCCATGTGCCTAGTTGCCTAAAAGTTGTAATGTCATTAGAGCATTTCTTTCATAAAAATGCTCTTGAGACATTAAGCAAGCAGCACAGAATCTCATGAAAATGTAGGAGGCATTACTTTGCTCTTTGCATAAAAATTGACAGAGCTAGGAAGAGGGACACACAGACTTTGTTGCCCAGTCAGCAAATAGTAAATAGAATTCCTGCCCTGGAATCAGCACTCAACACTTGCAGGAACATAATGCTAAACAATGACAAAGACATTTGAATTATGTTACAATAGTAAAAATAATTATGGAAAGTACCAGATTGGTTAGCATTTGGCAACATCAAATTAATGTTATTGTTTTAATTAGCTTTCTTTTCAGTTCATGCATTGACTTCAGAAAGCTGTTAGTCTGTTTTGATAAACAAAAATGCCTCTGCAAGAACAGCGTAACATAGAAAATCTTTCTCCCTTTCTCTTAAAACAAAACAAAACAAAAAAAGATGGTTTTGTTCATCTAGCTATAAACCAGCATATTAGTTTAAAAATAACTTAGGAAACTATGTCTTTCTGAATTGTGATTTTGCCAACACAAAGAAATAGCTCATATATTTATCTATCATTACAGCCTGGTTATGGGAACTAGAAAAAGGAATGCAATGATAGGAACATTAACCTTTAACAATGGTTGAGCTATAACCCAGTCCTGTTCCAAGACTCCAGTTGCACAATGGGTCTTTTTATGATAGTTTGAAATGTCTTTTCTGATAGCAATGTTTATAGAATTAGCTTGGGATGACATCTTTTCTATTTCTCAGGGCCCTCGAAAGGCAGGGAAAAAATGCCTTTGCTCCTGTCTAGTTTTCTTCATGCAATCTCTGCGACTATCAGGGAAATGAGGAGACCAGACATTTTGTCAAGGTTTCCATTCAGCAAGTCAACATTCCCTGCCATCTTCCTTCTAAACACTCGCTGCCAGAACACTTGGAGCTGCACTGTCAGACTCAGTGGGGCAGACAGGAGCCTAGATGTTTTCCTATCCCACATCACACCACACTTATCCCCTTTCTGTTCTTTATGAACCTTTATACTACATATTGCCTACATACATATTTAGCACATATGAGGAAGTCTGTTAAAAGTATCTTTTGGAAGCACAGAGCAGAGCTTAGATCTAAAGATATACAAACGGTTACATTTTATGTTGCTTGAAGTTCCAAAGGAGACATAAACTAGTTTACTGTTTAATTTTCTGCAGTATTGTTCAGTAGTGTGCTCAGTATTTAAAACTGTTCAGGGAACACCAAAAAGGTGCTTCTGTAAAATTTAAAACCAAAGCATTTCAGATTTTTCTTTGTAAAGCAGTGAATCATGACTGAAGTGAGTTTAAAAATTTATATATATAAAAATATTTTACGATCTGTCTGAAATGCATATTTGTGGGGGTTAAGTATTACAGGTATACCTAGGGTTTGGGAAAACAATTGAAAAGTCAGTAAACAAAAAGTATACATCTGTTTTAATAACTTTTTTTTTTTTCCCTCCAGGTTAGGTCTCAGAACTGATACATGCCAGTCCATTCTTAGGCGTAAAAATGTTAGAAACACTCTGTGAGTCTCTTTTAATTTTTCTTCCCCTCCCCATTGGGTAGTAGCAAAACCTTCTGTAAACTACAACACTCAATGACGTAGTAGGAGTATGATATTTCTGAAAAGCTGGGTTTTACTCTCATCAAGAAAAATAAGTCCTAATTATTTGAACGTGAAATGAAATAGGGTATATAATGTTAAACAGACAAAAGAAATTGTAGCACTTATGTCAATTAAAAGAGTTATTTGCATTTATGGCCATTTGTGTTCAAAAAAATATAGCAAACATTTGGATACATACACAGTCTTCACAATTAGACAGCTTCTCTTGTGATGGTATTTGCATATGAATGTACAACTGAGGTTAATTGCATAAGATTTTCTTTCTAGTGCATCTCAATTATAGGATTTCTCTGGGAAAACTTGACTTACTTGTGGTCACTGTTAGATAGGACTCAGCTATCAGGCATTTGGGTCAACAAAACTAAATGTTTTTCAAAACTTTTTTGAATGCTTTGCAATGTTACCTGGAATAAAAATAGCAACAAAGAAAAATGCCTTTTTTTTTTTTTTTTTTTTTTAATTCCTATTTCTACCCAGTTAGTGAAGACAGAGCTTCTCCATTACAGAGTTACCAATGGGAACTCTGTCAAAGGATAGGGTAGCACAACACCTTTGGTTCAGAGCATGGGTGCAGTTCTGGAGTAAATTCTCCAGTCATCTCCACTGTGCATTAGCTCAATTCACAGAACAATTTTGCTTCACGTGGACTGAATTCCTTTAGGAGGAAGCTGGGATGGACACTTCACTCCAGATACATACCAAATGCACTACAGCTCCTACCATACACACATAGCCTGGAACAGATAAGTACTTCAGACAGCTTCTTCCCATGTGGCTGCTGAGGACTTTCACTACAGGGAACCAAAATAAATCAGATCCAAAGCAATCCTTTTCTTAAAGCACAGCTAGTGCTGATAGTGCAGCAGTAGTATAAGCTGCTTCATTTTGCTCTCTGCTTCTACTGCACCTAATGGCTTTCTGATGTTGGCATCCAGAATGAACAGTCCAACTGATACAACTACTAGAAGTGCTAAAGCAGTATTTACTGAAATGCATTCTGGGTCACATGCATAGAGAAGATTGTAGTGTTCCCAGTGCCTAACAACTTCTGTGCTCAATAACAATCAAATCCTCATTTAATATTTTAAATATCTGTTGTGAAGGTAATCTTTGTCATTGGTGGAATTACTGCGTATTTTTATCACAGTCAGTTCACCTACCTGCTTTTCTTTCAAGCAATTAGTTCTCTATTAGTTAGGAGGAACTATTTGCTCAGTGCCTCTGCTGGAAGAACCTTTATATATTTTCCAGTGACCTTCAGTTTTGAGACCATCTAAAAATCTATTCTCTAGCCTGTCAGTTCTGGCTTCTCCTTTCCAATACTTCTGCACAATACAAGTGGCATCATCCCATGAGATATTTGGCAGAAGGAGGGACATTACCAACTGATTTCTCCACTCAAAGTTGAACTGTTTTCTACAGAAATATCTTTAAGACATTCTTGTTTAAAGATTTAAAAAAAAAAAAAAAAAAACAAAAAAAAACCACAATACTTATGTTCTGGATAGTTTGCATCCCAGAATCAAATCTCTTGCAGAAGGCAGTGAATTCCTTAGGTCAGAGACAGTTATTGTGTTTTATATACACATACTAATAATGTATTTATCTCTTAGTCTACAATATAATATTTTGATGCATAAAGATGTTTTCCACATACAGTACAGTACCCAATATTTTAGCACTAATATACTATACTCTAATCTTTTAACTGGGAGCAGGGAGAAACACTTGTAAATCTGGAGAAAAAGATATGATAACTCAACTTTAGTTATTAAATTTGGTGACTTTTATACTAAATAATATACTACAGAAAGTTCAAGATTAAACACAACCTTCCTTAAAATGTCACCACGCTTTCACTGGCAATATCTAAAATGAGTTACCTTCACAACCATAATTATAAAATCACATACTACTCCTACAAAACCTTCTAACCCTCTTGACAACAGACTAGCAAAGTTCTAGGTTGCAGCAAGCAAGGATATGTTCAAGCACAACAACCTAGATAGAGAAACAAAGGAAAGAAGCTGCTTACCTTTAGAAGGCCTCAGGATCTCCAGCAAGATACCCGTACCTCCACTGCAAATCTTTAAATGAGGTCTGGAAAGGGATAGATCATGGCTTCAACCCTTTCAGTCACTCAGGTGAACTGCATACACCTGAGCTCCCTTGGGTTGGCCCTGCCTTCCCACCTGCTGCTCGATTACTAGCTCAGGCTGTACTTGGTCTTTCCACTACAGTGAAACATTCCTACTTATGAAGTATCTCCTCTATGTGAAGTTGTCTGAACAAATTTTAAGAAGAAAAATCTCACAATTTTAATATCATGCATGCTTCTTCTTGGCACAAGAAGATAGAGAACAGCTACCTAAGATAGATGTTTATCATTTGATTTCTGCACACTTGAAAGTACTATAGTACCAGAGTATTTAATACATTGTAAAACTACACATGACACAGTAGACTTCATGTCGGAATCCTTTTTTCTTATGGATTTTGACCATAGCTATGCTTTAAGTCTTAGGAAAGAAAAGAAGATCTGCTATGCTCTTCAACTGGGGCTATTTACTAACTGATATAGACATTAACTTCAACGCACCAGAGTTTTAAATGGATTGAAAAAATACAAGTTTAAGGATCAAGACCTCAGGGTTTATCATTCTAGTTCAAATTTAAATTCAGTCATTAAGCAGTACAGTTCCAATGGTCTGTGGCACTTAAAAAGTTTGTTCAGTTTGAAGATCTTGCAATACATTTATTTTACCCATCAGAATAATTCCAGTCTGCATTTTCAGGTATGAGTTTTGGTCCAGGAGCATAATGGTTGACTCAGATGGCACAATATGGCTTACAACGATAAATGAAAGAACTCAAGAGCCTCTTCTTTTTTCATTGGTGCTTATATTCACCTTATTTATCATAGTTGGACTTTTTCAGTAGAATTTTCCAGAACACAAACTACACAGTGATCCCTAGTTCTCCCTTCCTTCATCACAGGGTACAAAACTTCATGATATAACCACATTCAGGTCTGTCAGCAGTAGCAAAACTGGAAATTCATTCAGTGTTTTTTTGGTGATTTTTTACTAACTAAGGGGGATGAAAGCAGTGTGTGGAGACAGGACAGGGGGAAATGACCAGAAAGTGCAGCATAGGAAGTTCCGCACAAATGTGCGCAAGAACTTCTTTACGGTGAGGTGACGGAGCACTGGAACAGGCTGCCCAGGGAGGTGGTGGAGTCTCCTTCTCTGGAGATGTTCAAGACCTGCCTGGATGCCTACCTGTGCGACCTGCTGTAGGGAACCTGCTTTGGCAGGGGGGTTGGACTCGATGATCTCTGGAGGTCCCTTCCAATCCCTACGATTCTGTGATTCTGTGAAAATAACTTTACAGTTGTTTGAAATCTCCATTTTCATATTTCAAACATGTAGCGCTTTGTTGATTTTAAGGCTGGAAGGGACAGCTGTAATGAGCTAAAAGTGTTTCTAATTTTGTAAATAAAATTATATTTTATCAAACCATAATATGATTTATGGAAAAATACCTAGCTACAATTAAAAAAATAATTTAAACAAAAAAATCTGCTCTTCCCACTTGAACAATTAGTAACTATCAGACTTCAACTACAGTTACCTAATCCCTAGTTTGAATACAGTTAACTCCAGTCCTTGCATTTTTTTCATCTTTAGCTATCTAATACTTTCTGAATTCTGTAAACTTTGTTGTTAGAAGACCACAATTACATTAAAAATAAACTCCATTGATTTGCGTTCTTATTTTTCAGGCTTTTTAAATCAGATTGCAGCTCTTTTTGGAATCTTTGCATTTTGCTAATACGCTTTTTCAATAACAGACACCAAAATTAAGCATATTAAATCTGCAATATTGCATGTCATCATCATTAAATTTTCCTGCCCCTGATCAGTATTCCTTGTCCACAGATTTGACCATGCAGTCAAAATATGGAGAGAAAACTCATTTATGAAAAACTCTATATTACGCCCTTTTACTGCCTTTGCTAATGTGTTTAGAAGTAGCTTGATTTTAATCACACCTTACATCATTATGCAACATCATTGTGTCCAAAGAGACTGACGGTCACACTGTTGCTTGACAATACAAGTGACAGAAAAATTTCATTGGTCTACCCAGGTTATTTTTGTCAAGGTATGCAAGCAAAAGAGGTCCAGAAGTCATAATCTGATCCAAAGAGTTTTAGCAGTCAGAGATAAAATATCCCTTTAGAACTTGATGCCTCACTGCCACTGGAAAGGCTCTCACCATCAACAAGGAAGGCTGGCCCAGGTCCAGAGGGCATAACTGGGTGAATACCGACATACAGAGATGTACCTCTATGGGGCAGTAACAGGAGAAAGTATCCAGACCTTTAACAAACAAAATAAAATAATTAAATAAAATAATAATAAAATGATGAAGTAAGGGGAGGGAAGGGTGAGGGGGGAGGGGAGGAGAGGACAGGCAAAGGAAAAACAGAAGCTGGGTGTGGCAATAGGTTCTGATACATGGTTCTAGTCAAGGTTAAAACACGAAAGCAAGTCATTTCTTCTTGCAATATTTTTTCCAGTAATCTTTTAAGTCAAGTAATCATTCACAGTACCCAGTGAAATCAGAGTTACTCCTAGTTTTGTCCGTATTTAATTTGCCTTATTTTGAGATGAGTCAGACCCTTTTCATCTTTATGGTGAAGGAAAGCCACATAGTACAAAAGTAACACAGTTCAGAACATAAATAAACAACAAATCTTAGCTCCTCCTTGCATAGGTCTAAATAAAGGATGTTATGATATTAGAAGATGCAGCTCTGTGAGCCAGGAAAAACCTGAAATAGTAAAGAAAGAAACGTACCATCCATTACACAAGCAGGCATGCAAATGGAAACTTCCTGGTGATAAATCTTTCCCCAGTGAAACTCTAAGAACAAGCTCAGTCTCACAGCTATTGCCAGTCCTGGTGACAGCTGCTTGGACAAGGCTCCCATTGTGTTAGTAAAGTCAAAGCCAACTTTATAAATTTGCATTGAGCTGACCTGCTAGTTCCCATCTGAACAAAGTGCTACCTCAACTCATAGACCATGATGTAGTCTCACTTTGCCCAGAAGACAGTTTCCAAAGCAAACAGTCAAGTTTCAATTTATGTAGAGAACAGACGTACAAA
The DNA here is from genome assembly GCF_019232065.1 of Centrocercus urophasianus. NCBI lineage: Eukaryota > Metazoa > Chordata > Aves > Galliformes > Phasianidae > Centrocercus > Centrocercus urophasianus. The sequence continues at coordinate 84,582 of NW_024885088.1, read as the reverse complement.
TTGTCTAGTGACCTGAGGTGAAATGAGGAGAAAATAAAAATTTTCGTCAGCCAAAACATATTTCCATTTCAATTTGTTACTTGTAGCAGACCTAGATATGTTTCTTTCACTTTGGTTTCAAAGCTTCAGACAAGTACCAGGAAGATTAGCACAGATAAATATCAAATGACTTGTTCTGTGGTCTTACACATTCACTGAAATTAAGATGAGTCAACACAGCCAGGAGGCTAACATTCATCAGTCAAAATCATTTGTTTCTAGATATATATCTTATAAGCAATAGACTAATACCAGATGGATTCTTTTTGATCCTTACTCAATCACCTCTCAACTCCTTTGAAATTTCATTCAAAAAACTTGTATCACTCATCAGCACTGAAGATTTGCAGTCTCTCCTGTGTTTCTCTTGTTCAGAAACAGCTATCCCAATCTAAGTCATTCAGGGAGTTGGAATAGATAATATCCAGAGATCTCTTCCAACACCTATAATTCTGTGATTCTGTGAAATAATGTAGATCAAGACTAAAAAGCTTTCACTTGAACACGGCACAGTCTTCATTAACATTGTATAATTCAGTATTATCTAGCAAGAATAGTGGGCCCATGTAAAATGATACATATATTTAATTTAAGGGGCATCAAAACAGATTTTCTTTAACTGCTCTCAAGGTCTTCCTCCCTATAGTCCTAAGGTAATTAGATTGGTTTGTGATTTCTATCCTGGGAGATTAAAAGAAGGAGGAATAGAATGATGGCCCTTTCAAACTCCACTTTCTAAATCTCTCTATGCTCTTCGAAAGTTCAGAAACATACTTGCCCATAGTCTCTGAGACAAAGCTAAATGTGATATGTCCAAAATAAAAATACATTTTTTAAAAAAAGAACATATTCAGAAGCCTCATCAGGCTAAATGGTAATTATGCCCAAGACATATCAATGACATTTGATGAACAGTTTAAATGGGCTGGTATTAAATTAGCATTAATGACATTAAATAAGAGAGCTTTAGGAAGTATTTACATCTACCAGAGCAATCCAAGATCTTTGAGACTGGTGGATTTGGTATCATTTTATCTTGATATTTGCATTATGATGCTTATCCAGTAAAGCTGTTGAAATTATGTTCCGTGTGCAGGTTACATAATAATTGTGGTTTGAGGATGGCTGTTTATTTCCATGCTATTCTTTGCAACATAAACTCTGATCTCTTCTAGACTCTTCTATGCAGCTGTCCTGACTTGATAAGATCTACCAAGAGAACATGCTTGGAACACAAGTTTCTAGAGTTGCTAGCTCTAGAATGCCCTATAATAAAAGCACAAGCCAGATATTTGCCTATTCAATTGCCTAACAAGTAACAACTCCCTCCAGACACTTGGTCTGCAACATCCTTGTGCATCCAATGGCAAAACCTCCCAAACTGGTTGAGATGTGAAGATACTCACAACCAATGCAGAAGTGAAGCATTCTGAATTGGGTTTTCTACCATTATATAGAGAACATAATCACTTGCAGAATTGGAGTCTAGATCCCTGTACATCTTGCCAACAACCTAAACAGCATAGCGTTTAGGAATGTTTGGACTCTGGATTTGTATGTAGGTTGTTTACAAAGAAAGTAGCCATTGCTCAAAATTACGGAAATGTAGATTTCATTTGATAACATGATTTCCTCATTAGTGCACTCAAAACACAGCAAAAGCTTGAAGTAACAAAACAAAAGCTTAATAAAGAGCATAAACAAAACTAACAGGAATTCCTCTAGGCTGAATGTTAAAATAGAGCCAAAACTATTGAAATCTCCGGAACCCAGACAGCGCCTAACTAGTTCACAAGTTCATTCAGGGTAGGGAAGGGGGGAAATGTGGTCAGACACTCCTGTCATTTTAAAGAATATCTGTGAAATTTTGACAAATAAGACAAATGTTCTCATTCAAATGCACCACCAATTATTTTAACTTACTTCCTCTTCACGTCTGGACTTCAGCTGCCTGAAAGACTGAAATATTTTGTCCCACAAGCATTTCTGGTGTATTGATTTATTTGTATTCTGCCCTTTCCCCCCTCCCCCCCCCCCAAAGAGGTATTCCTATTTTAGATTTGACCATCTGAATCCATAAGCAAAATAAGTTGTCATCAGAGCACGCTTTTCACGAAGCCCTTACAATCAGATAATTCTCCTCTGTGCCACCAGGCTGTTTCGTATTGCTCATACAAATGTCAATGCCTTTCGAGGAAGTTCTAAACTATGGCCTCTGCCAAATAGTGACCTAAGGAGAACTTCTATTAAGCTGTCTGTCCTCTTTGCATTTAGCTAAAATTAAGCTACTTTCAACAGATCAACAACAATCCTGAGTTAACAGAGTGCGAATCAGAATGCTTTTGCCATGAACAGACTGGAAGATAGAAAGAAAATGGGCTACCTCCTATACTTCTGAATTAAAACTCTTACTGCATGATATCTCATTGTGGTAATGCTGATTAGTTGCCACATTTTAGAGACGTAAACTGTTTCTGTTCTAACCAAGTACCCGCTATACAGTTTTGAACATTGGCAATTCAGATCTGTTTTTCAGTGTGTTCTTCCTTCTCCCAGTAAAGACTGTCCTGCTTTGACTGAGATTCAGGACTCATTTTTAAGCGTTAGTCTCATTCAGAGATGAATGAATTTACAAGAAAAGAAAGATCATCAGAAGTTATAACATTAACCCACAGTGCACTTCTGCAGAGAGCATTGCTCGGATGACGACAGGACAGAAAACAGGCTCTCTGGTTTACTGCAGCCATGAAGTTACGCTTGGCACTGCACACCACAGCCTGTTTTTAATCTCCACAGAGGAAAGCCAACACCATCTTTCACATGGGCTTAGTGTTGTAAGAGTTCTCTTTTTATAAATGTCCAGAGTCATTTCAGGGTTGGTGCTAAATAAAGCAGGCAGCAAGAATGTAAACTACTGCCTGATGTTTTGTTTTGCTACATATAGCCACCAGGAAAAGTGAAATAATTCAGAATCCCCAGAGTATAAGTGAGAAAGAATCTGCAGTATAGCTTTGTCTTATTTTGGCTATGCAAGGAAAAAGAAACATAAACCATTCTCAGACTGCACATCAGTGCTTCTCAACCAATGCCCATGCGAAACCTGGTGTCAACGTCATCCCTGAACATGTTACAAAGCACACAGTTTTCCAGGGAACTGAGAGAACAGAAAAAGCTAAACTGAGGTATCATTCCTTTATCTGAGCAAAGTTACCAGTTCCACTTGCTTATTTCAATTACTGCCTGAACTTTAGAAAGAAACATTAGAGCCAAACACTTTCTAGCTTCAATTGCATTGATGCAGTTTTATCTGCCCAGCACTTTCTCTCTTAGAAGCTGTGTTGGGCAATTCTCACCTCCTTTTTTCAGGTGTAAGTACTTGAAAATCTAAATGGAAACAGTCATGTATTTAATATTCTTCTGTGCAATTTATATGCAGGATCTAAAAGATCTTCAATGGCAAAGTAATAGTTCAGCAGCTTTTACAGAGATGCAGACATTATCCTCAGAGTCACGTACTAGAGAAACTGAGAATGTATGAGTTAGAAGAAATTTCCTCCTTGCCGAACCATATATTAGTTGCAGCAATGCTGGAACTGCAGTGCCTGCTCTGAACTCACTGTACTGCTTCCAAATGGCAGTCCTTCTTCCATTTCTATTGGTCCCTTTGCAGTCTGGTCTCATTATTTCAACTTTCCCCTCTAACAGACAGCAGATCAAATTCTCTCATTTTCAGTCACATTAATCTGCAGTTACTTCATACATCTCCATGATGTTCTGACAGGTTTCTACCACGTTGACCAACAAAAAATGGTTCCCACTTGTAAATGGTCTGAAAACATAAGTTACAGAGAAACAGAGTGTTAATTCCAATTCCTGTTTGGGTCAGTGGGAATTCTGTCACTGGTTTCAGAAAAAAAAAAACACTGGTCCACATGTATTAAATAAGCCCAGTGCAAGTCAGTATGTATCCACCTGGCAGGAGAACAAACCAACTTCTGCTTTCAGCCACTGCTATACAAATCCCTTTATTTTAATGTTGCCCCACACTCCCTAATTCATTCTCAGCAGCCCTCCTATTTGATTTAAAATAACACTCAGATCTGTCTCCTGCTGCTTCTACCTTCATCAGCATGACCTGAACTCCCTCCTTAACTCTGTGTTTAATACTTGCATTTATTTGAAAGAAAGGTAGAGTGATATCTGTGCTGACGGCTAGAATAGTTGTAATGAGATGTGGCAAACAAAATCATATACCCTATCCAAAATTATAGTTGGGTTAAGTCTCCTCAAGGAAAAAATGAATATGATTATATTAAAACTACTGGTTCCTTTTTGCACTGTTTTTTTTTCCTCTACGTGTCTTCTTGAAATTCAGAATACTTCACTAATGTCTGTTGCGGATGAGTCTATTTCACAAGCGGAATGGAATGGAATGATAGAAAGAAATGGAATATCTTGAGTTCAGTGGAACCACCAGGATTGAGTTCACCATCCTTTCCACACAGGACCATCCAAACATCAAAATCTATGCCTGAGAGAGTTGTCCAAACACTCCTTGAATTCCGTCAGCTTGCAGCCATGGGGAACCTGTTCCAGGGCCCTACCACTCTCTAGTGAAGAACCTGAAGAACCTCTTCTTAACACCAACCTGACCTTTACCACACCTCCATGTCATTCCCTCAGGTCCTGTCACTCAACAGAGAACAGAGATCAGTGCATCCCCTCCACTCCCCTCATGAGGAGCTGCAGGCCAGTAGTTCATGAGGTGAGGCTGTGCTTGCTTAGAGCAAAGCAAGACAATCCCTTCCTTTAACCAACTAACAGTGCCGGGTCTGAGGCACTCCAGGGTACTGTTGGCCCCTTTGGACAGCCAGAGCACACTGACTCATATTCATCTTGCCTTCAAACAACATCCTTTCTGTGAACCCTGGAGAACTCCACTAGTGATGGCATGACAACATGCCGTAACTATTTACTATAACTCTTTGAGCCCGACCCATCAGGAAACTGCTCACTCATTCTCATGATGTAAGTTCAAATATATTAGCATTGAACATGTTAAGATGTTTAACACTTATTAACATTTACTCTAAGTGGTGGTTTAGAATACAAAGATGCAATGTTAAGTAAGCACTATTCTAACCATGTGAAAAATTGCAAATATCAACGAGTGAGAGAAAAGGCTGTTTGAAATCTCTTTATGGAGATGATATAAGTTTGTGAATTCAGATCACAATCTATGTGTTTGTGTGTTAGAGAGGTATATTAGAGAAATATTATGTGTTAGGGAGAAAATATTTAAATGCTAGAAAGCAAATAAGGAATTATTAGACCAATACAGCCAAAAATGAAACTGTTCACTGGATGCTAGAATATTTCTGCACAGAATATGGAACAGGCTTTGGAATTGCAGTTTGCTGCTCTTCTGAGGAAAAATGCTGTTTCATCTTCTGTTTGAGTTGATTAATACCTCCCGAAAATTTGGCAGGCTAATCATGATCATTTTTAATCCAGTAATTCACAATTATTTCCCTTAGAGATGCGTATATAGTTCATTACCTAATGATAATCTGACAGATGAATATGCTGTTAAGTAAGAAAAGATTTTATAATATGAAAAAGTGTCCAGTTTTTATATGTTTATGAATCCTTAAGTGTGACTTCTAGGTTATGGAAAAGGAGGAGCTAAAGAATGCTTTGTACCAAGTAGAAAGAAAATGGACCCATGCTAGGGAATAAAATAAAACAAAATGGGAGATTTGTCTTAAGAAGTTGACCCTTCCAAGAAATGGAGGGGGGAGGAGGGAAGGAGATCAGCAAGGACATCGGAAAATACAACTTCCAAATGGTCTTGGATGTTTCTCAAGGGAAATAAGGAGCTGCAAATAGATGTGAGGACAAGTGGCAACAAGTCTACAAGACTTTTTTTTCCCTCAGGAAATGATGGAATATTATTTATGGGCAGTGAGCCAGAAGAACAGTTCTTACCACCAGTTCTTACCAACCAGCTAGTTCTAATCAACACAGTTATGGGGATGGGAGCGTAAAAACAGAGATAAAATAAATACTAAAGGTGATTGCTACAATGACCAATCACAAGTCAGTCAACTTTCCTGAATACCCACTAGCATAACTGGAAATGGATTTATGAATTGCCTATCAGCAATTAACATATACAGCTTGAGTATTCCCAAGTTGAAGCATAAAAATAGGGCAAAAGGAAGCTCACATCAAGTGTATGCATACAAATAAAAAACTGCTAAGAAAATAGCACTCTGAAGCAAGCTCCTGCTTTTACTGGGAAATCAACAGAAGTGAATGCCTCTCTAAAATGTGTGTACACTAATGCAAACAGTGTGGAGAACAGAAAGGTTTAGGTTTTTATGCCCAGTTGCAGAGTTACAAGTTCACTGAATCCACAGAGAAGTGGTGTGACAGCATATGACTGTAGTTCTGCAACCAGTTGATACAGGTCCTTTAGCAAGGACAAACCAGGATGACAATGAGAATTGTTCTTTTTATGTGAAGGATCAGTGGGAATGTGAGCGGCTCTGCCATATTAGGAATGAGAGGACAGATCAACATAGAAGTTTTTGTAACGGATGTTTCCTACAGACTGCCTGATCAGAAAGAAACAAATAAGGCCTTCTTCCAATTCTTCCAGGCAAAGCTTCACACTCTCATACCCTTTTGGGGATCTTGAGCCATGCCAACATCCTCTAAAGGAATAACACAGCAGGGCACTGGCAATCTAGGAGACTTGTAGAATATATTGATAATAACTTCTTGACACAAATGGTCAAGGTATCAATGAGGGAGGGTGCACTGCTGGATGTCATACTTACCAAGGCAGAACTGGTTAAGGATGTGAAGGTCAGATGGCCTTGCTGCAGTGACATCAGGATAGTGGAGAAGTAAACAAGGCAATAACCACACTCCTAAAAAAGACCACAACTCTCACATTTCAGAAAAGTATTTCTTTCCTTCAGGGATCTGCTTGAAAGAATCCCAGGGGAGAAAGTCCTGATGAGAACAGGGAGTCAGTGGAGCTGGTTTATATTCACTGCTTTCAAACTCAAGTATGGTCTGTCCTGGTAAGCAGAAAATCAAGTGGAGCTGGCAAGAGGAATGCATGATTGCCTGACTAGACAAAACCATGAGAAAAAAAATATGTACAAGAGGTGGAAGTAGGTACAAGTTATCTATGAGGATTAAAGAGAGTATTTGAGTTCTGCAGAGATGGAGAAAGGACATCTCACCTGAAGCTGACTGTAAAGGGCATCAAGAAGGATATCTATAGGTAAAAAACAAATAGACTAAGAAAAATATGGGCACCACTGCTGACTAGTTAAGGCAACTGCTGCCCTCAGTCGTTGCTTGAAGGACTTAGTTTCAAAAATCCTAGACCCCTGAGATACACAAGAAAGTCAGGAGCAAGGAAGCCTTACTCTCTGTGGATGCACATGACGTTGGAGTACTTTGAAACAAATTGGATATACATGGGACCTGATGGGTATACATCTACGAGTTCTGAGGATGTTGGCTGACATCACTGCAATTATTTTCAAAATATCATGGGAATTGAGGAAAATTCCTGAGAAATGGATGAAAATAAAATTGCTATCTTCAAGGAAAATCCAGAGAAGTGTAGGCCAGGTGGCTTCACTTAGGCCCATGGGAAGGTGGTAAAACCTCCAAACAAGCACATCCTGGGTTACTTTAAGATTGTTGCCTGCAGGTTGAGGAAAAAGAAATTCTTCCTCTCTACACAGCATTGGAAAGGCGAAACTGAAGTATTATGTCCACTTGCTATAACAATGACACAGACTTTGTGAAGCAAACCCAGCAAAGGGCTATGGCAGTGATGAAGAGATTGGAGCATCTGTTACACAAAGAGAAGCTAAGAAAGCTGAAATTGCTTTTTCTAGAAAGAAGAAGGCTCAGAAGGGTCTTGTCTGACAGGAAGGGCCAAAGAAGACAGAGATTCTTCTCACAGAGGAAATTCCATTTAAATACAAAAGAAAGGATTTTTACCACAAAGGTCATCGAACATTGGAATACACTCTGGCATAAGAAACTGTTTCCTCATAGAAAACAGTTGCTTCTGATGTTGCCTGATGAGAATGGACAATCAGAGCATCACTCACCACAATTAGAATAGCTCCTAGACATTAATCATCAAAGTTTGGCAGGCAAAGCACTCAATTGTGATGATCAAATCATCACAAAATCCAGGCTCCAGGAAGGTGTGAAGAGAGTCTGTAGAAAAACGTTACGTAGCTAAACAAACGTGGCCTGATGTGACATTAATCATCTACTGAATATCATAAAAAAAGAAGGGCTTTGATTGTTTGTTTTGAGGATGTTCTTTTCTTCCTCTTTTTCTGTTTTTATGGATTAAGTTTTATCAGAACAATAGATTTTTTTACACTTTGCTTTCAGATCAGTGGAAAAGATGTTTTTCTTTTCAGTCATAATAATCTTGATCCTCCTGAGAAAAGCATAGAAACAAAATAAAATTGCAGTCTGAAGAGAAGTACTATAAAAATCTTCATTTGCTCTCCCATATACATCCAAATTATATAAAACACTAGTTGGATATTATTTGTTTATGGCTGAACTAGATTGCCAGCAATAAGGCTAATGCTTGGAAAACTACTTAAAAATGCATTCTGATAGTTATTTCTTTCAGAAACAAAAAGGTACTGATCCACCTACCTACAAAATCTAATACTAGGAAACGCTCAGAGATTGAAAAGCCATCTCTATGTCCTGAAATGGCTCAGCAAGTCAAAAAGTTTAAAACATTTCTTCAGAAGAAAACCCAAGACTTTAAAACTTCTCACAGAAACTTAGAACAGCTCATACTGGAATAAATCCACGTGGTTAGGACATTTGTCTAGATGGCAAGTTCTCCCACTTGAGGTTAAAGCAGGAATGTCATAAAAAAAAGTGACTGTGCCACAATATTTTGCTGCGTCTCCCTTTTTCCAGAACTGGGAGAAATATATGATCTGCTGTGAAATAAATTATTCAAGCTTTCTAGAATCTCTAGAATGGTTTCCTTAGATTCCTCTGAAACAAAATTGTTTCAAGCATTGGTTATCTGCTTGTGAATGTCAACAGATAAGAGAAGCGACAGTACAGAGGAGGAAAGGGAAAGGGAAAAAGAAAAGGAAAAAGGAAGAAGGAAAAAGGAAAAAAGGAAGAAGGAAGAAGGAAGAAAAGAAAAAAGCAAGAAAAGAAGAAAAGGGGAGGGAAGGGGAGGGAAGGGGAGGGAAGGGGAGGGAAGGGAAGGGAAGGGAAGGGAAGGGAAGGGAAGGGAAGGGAAGGGGAAAAAAACATCAACCTTACTTCAGATATCTCACTGCAGTGAAAGAAGGTGGTACAATTTCTAGTGAAAACGAGTATTTTGAGTGTTGCAGAATGAATGGTTTCACCATTACATTTCATGGAAAATTGTATGGCAAAACCTTGACTTTCACTCAAAACCTTAATTACTGCACAACACCATACCTATAATCATTTCTATTGGCCAGTTTATGCTTTGCAAAGCATTTAGCACTAATAAATTGCAGAGATATTTCTCTGGACATGAGAATAAATTTGGGATGTTAAACCACCTTTGGATTTACATGTCAGAAAATGTTCAGGGGTTTATTTTTGTTAAAATATGAATTTCTGTAAGTGTTGCAGCATGCAACCATCTTTTTTCCTTCCTTAGCTGCTATAAATAATCTGAATGAAATACACAGTATATTCAGAAGTATTGCTCTGTTCAAAATTATAATCTTATATTCAACCCCGGCCTTTTTTTTTTTTCTGAGAATCTCCAACTGACGACCTGATATAGGCTGTGGAACACATTAAATTCCCTAGAGACCTCCACAGAAAACACAGTTCATTAAGAAGGGCTGTCATGGGAGGTGGAGAGTGTGTCTCCTGGATCTCACAATCAGCAGGCAAGGAAATGGGAGAAAAAAATTGCTGCTCCCTTTGCAGACAGGATCTGCACTACACCAAGAGGCCAAGGAGGTGGTGTTTTCCTGAGCAACCTTTTTCTTAGGTGAGTTTTCTTAAGGAAAGTGCCAAATTCTCCCCTAAAATGGAGGTGTCAGACTGCAACTACAGGCAAGTAGCAAGTTACTGTGAGATCTGAGGAAAGCAAAGAGAGCCTTTCTGAATGCCTCATTCTTCCTAATTTAAGCCAGAAGGGAACACAGAGCTGATTATTAAAAGTGTGATGTGTTGATAACACTGAATAAATACTTTGAAACCTCTTCCATAAGTGCCATTTGCAGACTTAAGAGATAAAAGTCTGTTTTCCTACAGCAGGTTATACTCATCTAGCTCCACATTGAAAATACAGAACTATTGGACTGTTCATGTGCCTTACATGTGTTGAAAGTTCTTCCCTTTCAAAAAAAGGCATGCATATTTTCTCAGGCTGAGGAATTCTAAGGAGTCTGTTAGAAAATAAAGGAACAATAAATTCTTTCGAGTTCTTATCTCTTCCTAATATCCAGGAAGGGGACTGTAAGCAAGCACTACATCAATTTAATGCAATTTTTGTGCATGTTACTGAGCTTTAGTTTTCATTACAACCATCAACACTGAGCAGAATGAAGATACCATTCATCAGAAAATGTTGTTATTCTTATGATGTGCATTCAGGGAACCAGAGCACTACCATTAAGCCTTCCACTGAATGCACAGTGGATCAAGCTTTCCTATCCACAGCAGGGGATCAATTTATGCCTTTAAAACACAAATTACCTTTCTTATCTTAGCTTGAATACCTTGTAGCATTATGAATGATCTTCATTACACAGCCCTCTTTACACAATGGTTCATGAATATAAATACTCCGATTAAAGTAACACTGAGTTACTGCAGTTCTGTTTTCAGGGAATTCTATACACATTTATCTCTGGAGGTAGCTCCATTCACCCAATGGACTTGCAAAAGGGATCATTTCTACCTGCTGTGCCGAAGTACTGTCTCACATAATGCATACAATCCACAATTAGATGATGAAGTGGTATGGTAAAAAGGAGATTCAGCTTTCTGGGGTGAAACAGGGTGAGCATCATGTCACAACTACAAAAAGTCATACATGAGTTAGTTTGAGGGAAAGTACTTAGGCTGAAACAAAATCGCCCAGCTTTCAGAAAGGCTGAAGCTTCAGCTATTTTATGTTTCCTCCTTAACCCACTTGGTAATTACTGCACACATCTAGCCAAAGTCAGTCATGACATTCCCAGTCACAGAACTGAACATGCCAACACCCCATCCAGAGCGGTATGAGGATTCTTCTGTGCAGTGAGTCATAGCCTGCTGCTGGCTACATCTGCTGCTTCAGTGGTCCCAAAACAACTCTTCTGGCTGCTGGGATCCGATGATCCCATAGGCCCTGCCCAGCGCTGAAGCAAGTGGGAATGAACAGAGTGGATATCATAGATCACAACCTTTGGCCAAAAGGTAATGCTTTCAAGAGAAAGGGGCTTCGTTCCTTAATAGGTGACAAGGATAAGAAGTATGTTTCTGCAAGCAAGCATCCAGGGAGCTGCTGTGGTGCAGCAGATCAGGATTTGAAGTGAGCTACAAAGGACTAAGAGATTCACGTGGAAAATGAACACAAAGGCCCAGGCTGCCTCTTTTGGTGGGGGCATCTTCATAGTGACCAAGGGTCAGAATAAATTTTCTTTGCCACAGTAAATGAAATAGTCCCACAAAGTCTCAGGAAGAACTATGAAAATGTTCCAGCTTAATGTGGGGAGATGCAAGCCAGCTTGCAAGACAATATTCTTTTAGTGAGTAACAGTGAGAATGAAGGCAGATGTCCGAAGATCAAGTGTTAGATATTCCAGCAAACCTGGCATGTTTGCTAAGTAGTTTGTTATGACTTTTGATTTTGGCAGCCAAATTTATCTGATAGTTACAGTAAACCAAAGACCTCCCAAGTGCAAGAGCTGAGCAAGAGATCAGATATGAACTGTATTTTCTCCCAACATGAGCTTCAACACCAATCAGTTTTGTATGTTGTACTTCCAAGTGCCAAAATTTGTTAACAAACCAGCAAATCAGGTCTCCAACAGCAAGCTCAACTCTCCATACTGACACAGAGTTTCTAATGTGAAAAATAATTAATCTATCAGAAGTAATCTCTAGAAAGCTACCAGTGGTAGGTATTCCTAAACTCAAGTGCTTTCTTCTGCTGTTCCAATGGCTGTGTCTCCAAAGCTGGTACCCTTCTCCTCATCCTCTTCCGGACCATCCTGCATGAGAATGGATGCACGTTCTAGCCACATTTAGGCTCCTGTAGATGTTAGGAAGACAGCTGGGCAGGCTGTGCCCAGTAACAGTTAGCACTGGTCAGCTGAAGGACTAAGCGTCAGCACGTAAGTGCTTGCTCAAAATAGGCAGTCAGAAAGCTGATGCTAGCACCATATGGTTTCTGTAGCATAAATGTTAGAGGAGAACAAGCAGTGCTGTAAGTGGCTTATGAATCTCTGAAAACTATGGAGTAGGAAGCTGTCATATCTAAGACAAAAATTCTCTAAGTGTCATTTCTATTGAAGAATTATACTCCAGTAGTCTTAATTTGTGTTACTGATAACATCAACTTAACACAGTTGTAATAAAAAATAAGTTAACTTATGATAATAAAGAAGTAGACAAAAACCTGTCACATTTCACTTTTTTTGTCACGTACCTGAGTCCCAGCTGGCTTGAAAGACAAGAATATTCTTGCTCTTTGTAGTATGTGTTTTGCTCTTAATCTCTTCATAAGTAATAAACCATATCTGAAAAAACAAATCCACCAAAACCGTAATTAAAGGAAAAACTGAATTCTTAGTGAGAATCAATTATTAACCTCTTTCAAAGAGAGGCAAATTGTTATTATCTTTCCCTCATCCTCTAGAATACAGCATCATTGAAATCATGTACTAAATCAACCAAAAGTTTTATCTGTTTGAAGGAAGAAGGGAAGAAGAAATATATTACGCATGCCTCAAAAATCTGAAGTTGCCATGTGTAATAAATCACAGCATTTCTGAAATCAACTACTATTGTTTCAAACATACCACCATTCTCCTTTCCGTGATGAGAAATGTACTTGTGCTTTGTATTTTCATAGCTGAACGAGTGCCTGGGGGGCTTGTTCAACTTTCCTATTTATTTATTTACGTTTTATCAACAACACAAATTTATAATCTTACAGAACAATGACTTGTCATAACATTACTGGGAAAGGCTCTACTTTAGGTCTTTGTGAAGGGAATACATTTTTACTGGCCTTAAAATCAACTGTTTGCTTACAAAGACAAAAAGAAAAGAAAGAAAGACATAAAGAAAATACAACCTGCTTCCACAGGTCAAAATACTCAAGCAAAATAAAATCAAGTAAGACAGAATGTGAACATGCTTAGAGCACCCAGAATTCCCTGGTATCCTCCTGCTGCTCTGAGCACTGCTGTTTTGACAGACAGGATGAAGAAAGCTGCATTTGCATTTTACTACCAGCAACAAGGCTGGGCATTGCGCCACACTGATCATGCATACTGATCCAAGAAGCAGCTCCCAATTGACTTGAGAAAGTCCAGAATCTTTTTCCTTGGTTAAATCCTCAAACAGTACATCCTCAAAGAGCATACATCTGCCATCAGGGCAAGCAGGCATATAAGAAAAACAAAGGAACTGCAAATAAAGAGAACACAGTGTTTGGATGCAAGTCCGAAATCTGTTCAGAACTGACAGTGGAGTGAGATCTACAGCTTGTTCTCCTTCCCACAAAAAGTGAATAAATCAGCTCCATTACTCAGGCAACTAATCCTTTCTCCTCCCAGGAACCCTTTCACAGTATTCACACTTCTGTGGTCACTGTGCACCATTAGCTTTCCTTTCCTTCTCTCTCATTTCATTTAGTGCCAGACTCTTTCCTCCATATCTTCTGGTGTAACTGAGTAGCTTGCATCCATCTTCTGACTTATCATTTGACTACTACATGTCTCATCGCTCTGTGCAGAGCTCTAGACAACCCTGGCAAATAAAGAACTTGAAGCAGAAACTTGAGCTCTGTGGAGGTCTGTTTGTTTTGGCTGTTGCTGTAGTTTTTATTAATAAATGCCTCCTGGTAGACTAGACTCTATTTATCATGACATATGTTATCTAGCTTATGTTCTTATACAGTATTTATTACAAAATTTAGGGTGTGCATAAAACTATTTATCCCTCTCTTCCCAGTCAGCAAGGAGGGTGGTTATGTTATTCTAATGAGGCCTTATGTTATGATTGGGAAGCTTTGGTTAAAGAAGTGTTTTCTGTATTTTATTTTGAAAATGCGAAATCTGTGGTTGCTGTGGTCCATTCCCGTTGGGGAAGGATTTCTAATCCATCTACACATTAATAATTCTCCAAGTTCTTTTTTGCTCAGCTCTCCAGTTGTGTGTTTTTCCCAGGCTTCTTCAGCTACTTCTCTTTTAAGTGCTGGCTATCTGGTTGGTTTAATGCTCACTTTCACATACAAAACGCTGAAATCAAGAAGGATGCTGGATTAACCCGGCCAAAAAAACAAATATCCATTTCCAGATTTCCTCCTTCAATACTGTGACTGAATGCTAACTCTTGAAAATATTCTAGTTACATTTGCAATGAAATTTTGGGAGAAAACATGAACATAATCTGGTTGGAGGGCATGAAAAATTCAAATTAGCATCGGAAAGTCAAATACTGTAGTAGTTTTCAAATAAATCTTCTGTTTCTAAGAACAAAGGTCCTTTGTACCTCAACAGGATACACCTCTTAGATGAGGTCTGTTTCTCTTGGAAAGGCATGCAAAGTTCTGGGGCACTGAAGTCAGGTTGTGTCAAGCAGACACCTGAGCTGGTCAATGTAAAGCCTGACTCCTTGCACAACTTTGTCTCTACTGGTTAAAACAGGTGAAAAGTGCAAACACATCTAATAACTGTCTAATGTTACTAACAGTACCCTAACAAAAATGGAACAAAAATGAACTTCTAGTCTCATAAAGATCTCTCTTTGGAGAATTCCAAGGCCTCGATTTGTTTAGAATGGTCAAAATTTCTAGGCATCATGTATAGACCACATTCTTCTTTTCTTAACATGAAGCTGTATGTCTTATTTTCCCTTCTGAAGAGAACTTTAAAGTATTGTGCAAAATTTTGTCTTGAGGAAGGTCAGAGCTATTATGCTGAGCCAGCTTGATAATTTTAGTGTTTGCTGAATCGCTTCACAGGTCCTTACATTCACAGTGATTTATATAAAGTGTTCTGTTTTGTATCTCTCACAAACTGTTTTAACACTGCTCTAGGTAAACAGAATGTCATCAGATTTCCAGTCCTTCCTGGGTAATTTTTCCCAGTTATGTAAATGTTTATCTTAATTCTACTTCTTCCTTTGCGCTTTTGCAAAATGTTTTTGCTCCTTCTCTGTGCTGAGCCAGTGTGATAACCGCTATGCAGAACTGAGACGAAAGAATACCAGGGCTGGATGCCAAGGAGCAAGACTGCAAGCACCCAGCCAACAACCTTGTCTTTGAATACCGGTTATCCAAGAAGGCATAAAGCAGTGAGGAGAGTCTGTTT
The DNA here is from genome assembly GCF_019232065.1 of Centrocercus urophasianus. NCBI lineage: Eukaryota > Metazoa > Chordata > Aves > Galliformes > Phasianidae > Centrocercus > Centrocercus urophasianus. The sequence goes on along the minus strand of NW_024885088.1, from coordinate 68,935 downwards.
AGCATTATCACCCATGAGCTCCAAATACACCTAGTGGATCTCTTCAGTGAAGTAATTCAGCAGTCTAGCTCCTTGTGTTTAAGTAGAAAAAACAGCTGCTCCTGTAAATTTATTCACAGGTATGCCAATGCCAGACACGTACATAGCAGCAGAAGTTTAGATTAACAGTTGATTCCACTGATTGTTTTTCCCACCATCTAACCTGTGTTGTATTTGGCATGCAAGCTTCTAGGGAAAGAGAACAGCATGCTAAGTGCTGGCAACAGCACTCCGTTTGATATGCTTAAATTAATTAATAGAAAACAGCTTGTGTCAACAATGTTTACATTTCTCATGCTTTCACTTTCTAACCACTTGAATTAACTATATTAAAAATGCTTTAAAATCTTCTATGTGTATAAAAATTTAAATACATTTAAGTTGTCATTGTACGAAGTTGTTGATAGGCTGGAAATCATTTCCATATTCAAAGAGCAAATCTAAGAAGAAGACATTGAAACTTCAGTACAAGCTCCCTCCCAGACAAGTCCTGCTTTCCTTCCAACTCACAAACATATAAGAAATGGGACCAGATAACTACAGAAATCCACAGATTTCAGTGGGTGGAATTTTGAAGATAACCATCTTATTTCAGCAGACTTTGAAGAATCTCTAAATAAACAATTCAGCTTGTAAGAAGTTGAAACATTAATCCTTCTGCTTGAGAAAAAAAAAATCTGCTTGCTCCCACTATGAGTGATCCTCATATCATCCTTTTGTTTGGACATCCATCTGTTACCAATTTCAAACTTGGTTAGCTACATGCACTTAGCTAAGTAGGTTTGTATTTTAGAAGCACAGATAAGTTCCTCCTTAATTGTTCACACATTCTAGGTTAGGTCTCTAAATCAGGATATGAGAGCTTACTTTGATTTGATAGGATTTCATGGTCTGCTTCTTCAAACAGTCATGCTAAGAGTGAACTTACCTCTCGCCAATGACTATATAAGGAGCAAAAAGAAAAAGGAACCAATTACTAAGCCAAGGTGCTACAGTTAGGTTGTTTTGATTTAATTTAGTGAGTGCCCAAGCCCACTTAATCATCCAAAAGGCAGAGTAGGTACCACAACAGTCAATAGTGGCTTATCAGTCAGTAGCTATGGGAGACAACACAGTACTGTATTTACGATGTGGGTTTGGAATCAGTTAATGTAAAGCAAATGAACTGCTGGATGAATTCAGCATCTCTGTGATTTAGTTTACACAGAGATAAACCAGAAATAACACAAGTGAAGCAGACCCAATTCAGACCGCATGGCTTTTTGGGCCAGCACAACAGGCAGAAAATCCCAGACAAGAGGCAATGCATATTGTCACAGCCCTCACCTAGGACAACACTACAGATGGACTCACCAACACTGCTCTACGGCAAGGGCTCCTTGTCAGTACAGTCATGCATAAAGAGAAGTAATTGTAAACCACAATTAGAGAGGACATTTCCATCTGTAGCTTCCCTGCACTTCCTGGCACTCCAGAGTACTTTTGCAGTCCCACTGTGTTTACTGTTTTGTTTTCCTCTTTTACTAGCAACAATCAGAGAAAATGGGAAATAAAGTATGCAGTTCATCTTTCCAGGTAGAACAATTGGTTGAAGAAGAAATTAAATCTTATTCATGATCTCCTCCATAAAGACAAGAATAAGTTTTCCTAAAATGCAAGACTGAATTTAATCTGTATTTTTCCTCCTGCAGATGCAAGTGGCTGCCTGTTTTCACTGTAATTGAGACTTTGGCTAGAGGAGAAATGGCAAGAAGAACTGGCAAGGACAAGGACAGGGACAAAGAAGGAAACAGATTTAATTTCACACCAGATCAATTCCACAAAGTGTAGAAACAGTAAAGAAAATATGAACAGCCTTTCCACTGAGCATGATATGGAAATTTTTGGACTGTTTTTCTTAGAGGACAAAATATCCAAAATGTTTCTAGGACTGAGCAGAACAAGTTCACTGAAAGTTGATGGGACTATTTTTCCTAAACTCCCTGGGCACTTGAGAAAAATTCTTACAGTCTGCACATTTTCTATTTGTTGACAAAATGAAACAGCTGCTTCTAAATAACAAGAATACACACATAAAAATATATTAAAAAAAAAAAAAGGAAGAAGAAGGAAAAAAAAAGAAAAGGTAACTGAGTTTTCAATCGCTGCTTCATTTATATCTTGCATAGTCACTGGCTTCCCAAAAAATGAGGTTAATCTTCCTGCTCTGTCCAATACCACTCTGATGTCTAGTATTCGTGGGCACAAGGTAATTTGAAAGTGTTTGAAAATGACAAGAGCTGTGAGCTAGATCTGGTGGCAGAACTTGCTTTTCCTTTCTCTCACAGAAGCACTGAGGGCTTACTGACTTGTACCAGGATAGGCTCTTATATACCTTACATAGTCTGCAGTTTCTGTACTTATATCACTCATGCCTCCACGACATAGTGGACCTATGAAGAGTGTGTCAGAAACCCCCAATGAAAAGGAGACACCACAACCAACGGGGAGCCCCTCCAGCTATGGGAGTACAGGCAGAATGGAGATGACTCAGCCACGCAGCAATGAAATCTCTTCTGGAGGTATAGAGAAGGAAAGAAGATACGAATGCACATCCCTATGTGCATATAAAGGGAAAGCAACACAAACAAACAAAAGATAAAGCAAGACACCTTAACACAGATACGTGTTGTGTTTCATTTCAATATATCAGGTTTTAGAACTGAAGCAGATTAAGTCATTAACTATTGTCTTTCATTATCTGGTTTTGTATTTTTTTTAAAATAAGCTACATGTTTTTCCTTTCATTAAACAGCCTAATCACTGAATATTCAAAATGTTTTTGACACCGTAAAGAGGTCAGATTTACCTTCAGTTTTTGGGGGGAAAAGTGAGTCTTGAATGGATTTTTACCAATTTGTAGCAAACATGAAAAATTAGCCAGACTTCAAACAAATGTAAAACAAAGGTACACACCAAACCCACATTTTCTTACCAGTTTTCAGCCTAAAATGAACCTTTTGCCCCTGAACTTCTTGCTCTTTCATTTCCTGATATGGGAAGCCTAGTGAAAAACTACTCAGCATGTCAGATCTACACTAATTCTGGCAGTGTAAATCGCCCATGCACACAGGTTCACCAGCAGCTGACTTCCCCAGGCAGCAACGGATCTCTGCAGTAGCTTGGTACCTCGTTTCCTTTGCTTCCCTCTCTGAAAAGAGATTGAGGGAACATGACCAGAACGTGACCATAAATGCTCTACTACAGCTATTCCTGGCCATGGTATTGGCCTCTCAGGGCCATAGGAAGTGTAATATAATGCAGTTCTAAATGTATGTCCCTGTCTGGACATAGGGAAAGTTTTTATGTCTGCTGTTACGCTTTCAGCTCTGTTTCCTGGGGCACGAAAAGAAGAAGAGAAAGAAGAAGAAAGAGAAAGGAGAGGAAGAAATAGTGTCTAGAAAGCTAATTTGATTTAACCTGAAGCAGATGGAAAGCAGATCTCCCACTGGCATGTTTAAAGGCTGATTTTTAATAGGATCCCTTTGTTTCAAATGGGAGTTTCAGTGAAGCCTCCATAATCCATCTCTACAATCCACTTCTCTCCCATTTTGCTACTTCTGTTTCAGAATTAATCCACACATAAGAAACAAGAGGAGACACAACTCCAGAAACTCAAAGAGGGTGAGGTAGTCATACAATTACTTAATCATAGAATGGCTTGGGGTGGATTGGAAAGGACCTTAAAGCTGATTCAGTTTCAACACCCTGCCATGGACAGGGCTGCCACCCACCAGCTCAGGCTGCCCAGGGTTCCATCAAGCTTGGCCTTGAACATCTCCAGGAATGGGGCATCCACAGCTTCCCTGGGCAGCAGTGCCACTGCCTCAACACCCTCTGAGGGAAAACTTCAACCTCACATCTAATCTAAATCTCTCCTTTTTTAGTTGAAGCCATTCTCACCTGTTCTGTTACTATCTGCCTGCGTGCAGTGACACCAGCCAAATGAATCTGTCTGCGTTCTACGAGATGAACAAAAGTATGTGATTCAATTTATCCACCCATAGCTCTAAGTACGGAAACTTTAAATTCAAGATGAAAAAACTATCTATCAATGTCATGCTACCTGAGAGTGTTAATTGTAAGAAAACATTATTTATAACTAACAGGCATTTATTCACTTAACACTTATGCTGTTTAAGTCAACAGGAATAGGTTAAAGATAAGATGGGATTTGTAGAATACCCAGAGAAAGACAGCTACATGCTAGGAATTTCCATCAAATTGTCCCTTACCAGGCGCAGGAACTCAAACATTCATAACTTAATATGACAAGGTGGTATGTGCCAGACTTTATACAGCACTAGACAGAACCTATAGACATTTGCTTAATAACATAATGAAGTTTGAAATTTATTGCAATTTTAATATTGAAGGATTTAAAAAGCAATCAAACTGCTTTAAAATAGCAGAGAGTTTATGGGAATGCAATATGAATTGGAACAAACAGGCCTAAATCAACACTGGTTTGGAAGTCTAGTAAGGACTAGAACTATGGGAGGTAATTCAGGAACAGATGCATCAAATTAATTCCAGTAATACTGGAGTGTTAAAAATGGCAACAGAAGCCAGCTTTGTTCAATAGAATGGAAAAGTAATCATCCATTCTCTCTTCTTCTGCCCCCAAGGGGCTGGATTTTCCCGTCACAGCCATTCATTGGTGGCAGCAGATGCACCAAAACGTCTGGCACAAAGAAACTGAAGACAAATATAAAACATACAGGGGAAAAAAAGAAGAAGAAAAAAAGGGACCCCAAGTGCATGTAATGCAGAGGCAAAGTTGTTTCATGTTTTACACTGAGATCTTGAAACAGGTAATACACTTGAAATACTGAAGAAATGGTCAGAGCCTTACAGCTGAAACGTGGTAGAGATCACAAAAGAAGCACTTTTGAAACTAGCACTGATTTAACTTACTTAAACACATTGTATTTTAGTCACTGTGCACTCCCCATCCCCAAAACTAATTCTGCAACTGTCAGTCCACAACTTCAATCTCCCTGCCATGCTCATCTCTCACAGGCTGTGTTTTAGTGCAGCTATGGATCCCTCTTATGGGCACTTGATATGAATAAAGTTATGATTTGGGTAGTGAAGAGATGGAGATTGCTAATTACTGGAGTCTTCAAGTGGTTTCCATCTAAAGGTCTTCAGTTCCTCCTTACACCTATTTGCAAGCTACACTGACACTGATATCGCTTCCCTGGTTATTTATTTACCCCCACAGCAGCTAGTGTGTGGAGCATGAGAACAGAACTACAGCACAGTTTAGGAAAAAATGAAAAAGGGCTGTCTCAGAGGCTGTGCAGAAAGCACTCCCATTGCTCATAGCAATTTCTGGTCACAACTGGAAGTGGATGAGTAAGTCACAATTTGTTCAGCAAATTTATCACTTTTCTCAAGTATTGTCTGTGAACAGACTGTGACTTTTATTAATTTGTCTTCAGTTGGCAAGGGTGCACCAAATATTTTATGTGAATGAATCCTGGCCAATGGATTGCTCACAGACTTATGTCTGTTCTAATTGTTTCAATATTCCCACTTTGACATTCAAGCTGAGAAGGCTTAGATCAAGCCCTGCTTACAAGAGATATAGTTTCATTCCTAAAGTAATGAGAAATTTACCTTTTAGACAGAAGATAGTCATAGAAATCTTCCCTTCATTTAAAACAAAGCACAGCAAATCGGAAACAGATCTCTGGCACTGAGAGAAAGGCAAGGAGGAAATAGAGAAAATATTGATTAATGAGATTTATTTGTGCTGCGGATGGTGATCAAAGGGGAGCAAATGCAATGCATGGCGCTCACCATTGCTTTTAAAACCAAAATTCCTTTGATGTTCAGCACAGTATCCGGCCATTATGGGAATTAAAAGAAAAAGCCATGAGAACATTATTAATAATGGTTTAAATTGAGCAGCTTCAGGCATCAAGCACACAGTACCAATGTTCTGGCTTTCAAATGACCAGCTGATGAATAATTATTATAAATTACACACGCTTAACTAGTATTTACTAGATTTTAGTATACAAAACCTTCTGATGCAAACAGTACTACACTTTCCATATAGAGCAGCTTGCACACTTGTGGATTTGATAAGCAGTTAAGCACAAAGAAAAAAACCTCAGGAACAAAGCAAAGGTTACAGAAAGCAGAATGGGTGTGGGGACCATCCCCAGTAGTACCAGCAAAGCTCCAGCGCAATCAGCAAAGCAGTAGAAACATCACACAGCTGTGCACAGATGAAGCATTTACAACACTGCACCCTTCTCTCCGAATCTCTCCTCACACATCTCAGCTGACCACTTCTTTCCCCATTTGATCTGACTGGAGGTTGGCTACCCCAGGGAGTCTGCTCAGCCTCCAGCAGCCAACCCCAGCCTCACTGATGACATCCAAGGCATCCAGATGCAGCCAGTGCTGATGAGAACCCTGCCCCTCAGCTCAGGAAGAGTTATCCCTCCAATTTTTTCACTCTTTGCAGCTCTTTTAAAGTTTTCTTTGCAGGCATAGTCAACTGGAAGCTTCTTATCACCTCAGACAGAATGAAATTCTGATGGTCCAGGGCAAGACCTTTCCTTGCCACTGGAAGGGACAGAGAGCCAAAGTATGTCTCCAGTGGGTCAGGCTGGCAGAGGCTACTGCCACCCAGGAGCAGGATGAGGTATCAGCTTTGGCTAGGAGCTCCCATCCGTCTTCTTTCAGTCTCCCCTGACACCAGCAGAGCAACTCAGACAGCCTCACACAGCCTTCAGCCACCCTCACCTGCAGCCCCTGTTCAAAAGCTGAATGTTCGTGCTCCAGCTCTACAAGACCTTGCACATATAGGAATTTGTCACTGCAGCGGTATCACTCGTGAGGCTATCATAAAAGTTCTGCCAGTTATTAAAGGACATAAAATGCATATAACTACTTTGGAAGATGCTACAGATCTGTATAATCTCCTTTTTCTTTTCTTTTTTTTTTTTAAAGCTGCCTGCCAAACATCCAAAAATGAAGAAATCTGACATGTTTGATAACTTTCAGAAGGAGGAATTTTTGAGGAATGTGAAAGGTCACAGAAACTGAATTTTAAATACTCCCTATTTGAATAGACTTATATCTTGAAAACACAGTGCATAATGAAAAAAAAAAGTTTAAGATTTACAAGTATATTTTCCTGCCTTAAATATTACATGATTACTCCTTTAGTTTTGCTTCAACTGCTGTTAATCACAGATAATTCTTTGCCTACAGAAATAAAGATCCTCATATGCTACATTTTTGTTCACATGAAAAAACAAACTGCATCTTTCAAAAAAAAATGAATGGGTCTGAAGAGCACTCATCCTAATGGTCTGATAGGATTTCATTTTTTCAGACCTTAATGTATTTTTACCCAAAATGAAACAGGAAAAAAGAAAAAAAGAAAAAAAGAAGAAAAAAAGAAAAAGTAACCAAACTATATGGACTCTTGTAAGCCAAATTCTTACCTTCTTTTATTATTATTTTTAAATAAAAGATGATCCCACAGTTCTTTTGACAGATTTGTTCAACAGTAGTACACTATGTTAGCAGCAATGCTAAACTGAAGCACTGAGATAAGGTTGATAAATAGGACAGATTTGATAGTGAACTAAATAAAATGCATTACAAGGAATTGCACTGCAAAAAGAATGTAGAAAAAAATCCACAGATCACAGAAACAGCTCATTGATTAAAAAAGTTATTAAATTGTCAGTTCTACCAAAATGAATAAGTTGAATATATTAAAGAGGGGTAGATAGATAAATTTGGTGAAGCACTTGAATTTTAAAAAAGCTTATTTGAACAAAGTACTCATGATAAAACTGTGGAAAAGGCTTAGAATGCCTTAACAAAGGCATTTGAATGAGAAACCTTTCAGAAATGAGTGAGGAAGTGAATGAGAAAGCTTTTAGGACCCAGGAAAAGCAAATTACTTTTGAAGATATTGTATATGTTCTCCTTTCACACAAGCACAACAAGAAACAACAGGACACGTCCAGGATACTGAAGATTTAGGTTTACATACTAATCAGATGTGAATGCTGCCTTCTCACATTCTCATCTTACCATATACTATGTCATAGATGCTTTTATTTCTCCTGAGAAGCCTGTTTTGTTTTGCTTAGATAATTGAATGTGCACTGGGTAAATAGGACACATCATGAACAGGATATACTTGGCTTCCTGTTGCAGGCAATTTCTGTCACTGGCTTCAGCAAATATTCAATATTGAAGCAAGAGATCTGTATCAGAATGACCCACCACATAAAACACTAAGACACTCCAGAAAAATCAGAAATCCCATGGGCAAAAGCTGGGGCTGATGTGAGTCCTTCCAGCACAGTTTGTTTCTTCTGTCTCTCAACTAGTGGTAAAAGAGAAGCTGATGTCACTCAAGGCTCCCTTCCCAGACAAGATTTATTACAAATTGAAGGTGAAGCTTCATTTTTCCCAGTGATTTAACTATTTTTCATCATATCCCCCCACTAGAGTGTTAATACAGCTCTAAGAGAAACGAAGAAAAGAAATACGTAGATCACTCTGAAAAAAACGCCTCCTATTAATTTCCGTGGAAATTACAACATGCACAAAGAGTACAACAATAACACTACTTGATAGAGAAAGTTCTCAGCTAACGAACACTATTTCTGAGCACACTTGCTGTCATTAATTATGCATTTTGACCAGCAATGAACAACAGCAACATGAACATGCAATGAACATGCAATGTTCATAAAAATCTGCTCCAGTGGAGGTGACGCGCTGTTGCCAATGCTGAAACACACCACCTACTGCCTCACTGTGCACACTCCACTGTTTGGTTTCCAGAAAGTGTTGATGAATGTCAATGGGTGGTCAATGGGTGTCATTTTTTTTGCATGGAAAAATTCAATGACACACCTTTGCTTCATGCACATTCCATGTCAGACTGCCCCTCCACTGCGATCTGTTACACAGCAACAAAATGCTATTGAATATTGGTGGGAAGGTTCAACCTCTACTGTCATTGTCACCAACATCCACCTCTGACACTGTGGGCCAAACAGAATAAAACAGGCATTAATTCATAGCATTCCTCGTAGACTGTTCCATCACTAGAGCCATCAGAAGAAGGTAGTGATTAGAAGCACCTTTCTGAGAGAGTGTATTTGCTCATGAGGTGCCTGTGCACGCACGGGCACATATGGAACACCCTGAATCCCCACAGCTGCCAGGAAATTTCATTTCATGTGGAAAAGCATCCCCACTTGCAGTGCACCATTCACATGGGGCTAGGCTGAGGAAGAGGGCAATGCTTCTTTTGAGATGCCTTTCATAACACATGCCATACATCTGCAGCCTGGGCAACCAGAAGAAGCCCCAGATCATGTCACTGTTAATGAGAGAGCCTGGGGATGCGACAGAAAATTACACCTACTTTAGCTGAAGTTCACTGTAAAACAAAGCAAGCTATTTGAACAGCTTGATTAATGATGGCCAAGCAGGCTTCAGGAAAAGTCTGCGTCTGGCTAACTGGCTGCAGTCCTCACAGGGGATGTCGGCTTAAGATATGTATAAGGAGGATAGTGTAGAGAGCATTTCCTGAGAGACTCAGAAAACATTTAACCAACTTACAGAAGATTAATGGTTCAGATGCAAGAAATATCTTGAACAGTGGGGGCAAGAGAAAGAAGTTACCTCTTCTTTTTAGCCGTGGACTATTCCTCCCTGCTGTCCTCCCTCACGTGGATGGAAACAAATGAGAAATTTATGCAATTCCTTACACGTAACAGTAAAGAAAGAAGAAAAGCACAAGACTTTGCAAACGGAAGAGACTGGAGGAAAAAGAGGTGAAAGACATAGCAGCCTTACTGGTATGTTCAAAATTATCATTCAGAGGACGAGTGTTACACTGGAATAGTAGCAGGAAGAAGAACAATCTTGCTTTTTTTGTGATGGGTTACTCATGCGACAGAAGCTACCTACTGCTCAGCACAGGCACATGGCTTAGGTTTGCCAAGGAACACATCTTTCTGGTGTCCCAGGCATTGCTGCCATCTGCTCCTGTACTTGGGGGGTTGAAAAGACCCTTGGAGGTTGATAGAAGCTTCCTAACCATGGAGAACTCTTGAAACAGCCTGTGGAAAGGTGGGAACCCTCTTGGCTTGAACCCTTTGGCAGTATGCCTGCTGCTTCCCACAGAGCAGAACACCTGAGCACTCGGGCCTGGCAGCTGCTACTGTTCAGTAAGGTGAGCACAGAGGTCAGGAACAGTTTCATATCATTCCCTTGGCCACCATTATCCAGTTACACACACATTGATGCCTGATTAAAACTGCATTTTCTAGTACTAAAAAAAGGGCCTTCCTCCAGGTCAGCTCTGTGCCATTACTCTATCTTACCCTTGCAAGATACTCAAAATTTGAACAAAATACTTTGGCCTGCTCTGAGAAATCTGATTTAATGGGCCCAGATGAACATTTATTGTATCTATCTCTTCCAGCTCATGAAATTCAGCTTACTTTAGGCCTCAATAGGTGGTAATTTTTCCTCTTATTTCTGAACCTCAACTCTGTCTTCTCAGTTCACTAGTAACTCTCACTTTTCTAGTCTCACCCAATTCTCTGCTTACTATCATCCTATTTCAGATTTTTACAGCATTTCATAAATACAAGTATCTGAATATTTGGCAATTTCAAATTCATCTCCAGCATTCAAAGAGGTCAAACTTAATAGCATAGTATAATTACTGTGACATTAGAAATCGATGGCTTGACTAAATCAAATGCAACCACTTTGTATGCTTGCAATTTGTTATGATACTGAAGACCATCAGTACTTATTTCAGCAGCTTCCTTGATCTTTGAACCAGTCCCTCCTAGACCGAAAGCAGTAATAATATGGTCACTACCACTACAAACAAACAGCAAATAAAAAATATGAACTGCAGTTTCTTCAAAGCACTGTGAAGTTTTAGTTTGCTTGTGTAGATATATGAGAGAATCAGCAGCCTGTATGTTCCTCATAATGTTAGTCAGAAAAAAAGTAATCAAGAATTGCAAAGGGGCTACATCACAAACTACGTCAGTGATTACTGTGTGTTGAATTAAACAATTTTGCTCAGCTTACTAGGCACATTTGGTCTGCCTCATAAATACATCATTTAAATAACAAACCAGCCCTAGCATGCCTTAAAAACAAACCCTTCTTTTTGAAACAAAATTATTCCTAAAAGATGCTAATGTCATTATTTTTAAATGCCCATACTCATTCATCCTGCATTTATTTTTCCACATTCCTTATTGTACAGAAATAATCACCAGCTTACCCAGCATAAGAATTGTAGTTTTGTTTAAATAACAGGAAAAGAGAGCAGACCTTTCACAACTTATTGCATTGTTACCTGTCTTAACTCAGTACCAGTCACCTTTGCAGTGCAAGTTGTACAAAAGAAATTCAGGAAATACCAGTAAGCATAAAGTTTACCCATCGCCAGTTGAACCTGAATAGCTGATTTCATCTTCTATCACTGCTACATTTAGATAACTAAAAAAACATGGCTATCAAGCTCACTGGAGGTACTTTCTAACTAAAAATACTAGTTCATTCAAATGTCACTGTTTCAAGGCATTTTTCAACTTTTTAATCTGAAAGTTACATTTTGTTCAAAGTTCCATTATTTCAGTTTTTATACCTTTATTTTATTTTCATATTGGATGCATGGTTTTGTATTTGTTCAAGTTGAAAAATTATTAAACCAGTCACCGGTAACATCAGTAACAAACAATCACTCTAAATTTGAAGAGAGTAAAGTGCCAACTTATATACCAACTACAAGATTGAGCATTTCCTAGCAAACATTACCAGCAGAGGTTCTGCTAGGGCAGACAATACCCATAGCCAAATCTGGAGAAAAAGCTAATGAAATGTGTTAGGTTTTTTTTTTGGGTTGTTTTCCCCAAATAATGTAAAATTAGAGAACTTTAAACAGCAAGAAGTGATTCTGTTTCAGACAATATTTAGACTGGACAATAAAATCTTAATTTATTTAAATCACTTTTCTTCATTCCTACTGCAGAGAAATGCAGATCAATATTCCAGATTCAAACAATTGCAAACATGAGCCAGAAATCTGATCCAATTTTTCCAAATTTTGCAAAAAAAAAAAACCCTCCTTCTCATTCAGGGGGAGTCCTAACTGAATTCTGACACCTCTCAGCTTAGCCATATATGCCACAATATGGAGGTGTGAGTATGCGATTTCCTGGTTCCACTACCTGCCTCAGCTGAGTTTCACAGCTACCCAGTTTGACCCCAAAGAAAGAACATCAGCTAAAAAGCTGCTGTGAGTAGATGAGGCAAAGGGGGAAGCAGTGACACAATTCATGCTGTGGGCAATCAATTGCTACAGTTTTAAGGTACTAAGCTTGACATAAATCTTTGAGGGAAAGTGACATCTCAAACAGTATTTGCCTACTTCAATTGCTTCAAGAAAACACAGTTCAGTGAGCAAATCAAGCCCTAAATGAATACACCAAGTCAAGTTTGCTTTTAAAAATATTACAAACTATGAGAAAAGTCAAAATCAATTTGCATTTTAATTTTCATTTGGGATCAGGCCAGTTTGTAAATGAGGATTGAATACACACACAATTTCCTTTTTCCTCTTTCTTTTTTTTTGCCATTATCTTCCCCATCCCAATCACAAGAATTTCATGCACAAGAATGCACATTCAGGCTGTCCTTTTGTTCTGCTACAACAAAGTGCCCAACTAATTGCCAGGTCAAATGCATTAAATCTGCATTCTTCTGTCTATTAGCATAACAGCTGGTGTTTGCCTCTTAAAATTCCTTTACTGTCAGCTACTGCCTTCCAATTTGAAGAATTTCTAATGCGGCTTTCCACTCCAGTCCTTTACAGTTCTCTTAACATTAAGATTGGATAGATCACCACCAAAGACATAGATTAGAATGTCTTCAGATTGTGTTCAGATTAGGAAACAAACATCATTAGAGTCCTTTCCCTGATGGGTGAAACAAAAGCATAAATTTGAGCAGAATCAAACAAAGCAAAAAATTACACCCTATGATGACAGAAGTACATTTCTTCAGTATATTCAAGACCCAGGAAAGCATTTCAACTCATGTAAATTGTCCAGTGGGCAACTAAGAGTACCTGGTAACATTTTTTTTACATCTCTTGGAAGACAGAGCCATTGTCATCTCCTGGTCAGTTGCAGTATTTAGCAGCTTTCCAAACATCTTAAAGTCTGTAGTCCATAGAAGGATTGATTGTTCATTATACAGTGGATTTTTTATGAGATGCCCAAGAAGGAACACAAAATAAGTACAGAAAACTAAAAAATCTGCCAAATTGGAAGAAAAAGAAAAATTAAACTAAAATAAAATAATTCCAATCCTGTAAACTACAAGTAACCGTTGTAAATGTTCTTTATATTTAAGAGGGATATTGTCCTCCAAACACTTAAGACCACATCTTCCCATCTTCAACAGTAATGCTTTTTTTTTAAAATTTTATTTTTCTATGGGGGAGGAGGGTGAATGGGGAGGAAGTTGTTGCTGTTGTTTTACATTAGAATTGAAGTCTGTTGTCATTTTGATAAAATTGCATAGCAAATGTAAGATTCTATCATTAATAGGTGCCAAGCAATCCTAAGGGCAAGTTTCCTTACTACCCTACTGGAGCACAGCACCTACTGTGCAGAGCAAAGGAAGCTTTCAAATATCTTTATTCTAGACCAGGTATGTCCAACCCTCTGCCCACAGCCTGTGTGTGGCCCAGAACAGCTTGCAATGCGGCCTAGCCTCTGTTGCCGCACCATCATGGTTGCGCCTCTGTCCTGCAGAGCAACCTGGCCCCAGGTGTGCTGCTGTAACCCAGCTCCAACCAAATAGCAGTGCGCGAATTCGCATTGTCTGAGCTGATACCAGGACATGGGGAAGGTGCAGCGTAGTGCTAACTCAAGTTATAGCCAATAACTGTTTGCAGTTTCATACGCCAGCTAAACACAGACCTCTGAAGACTAAAAAAGATGCAGCCATACTTTCTGCTTTGGTAAAGGAATTTGAGAACAGGTTTCAAGATTGCCAAAATACATCAGTTTTATGGTATACTTTCAATTCCATTTTGAGTTGACATAAATACATCACCTGCCAAGTTTCAAATAGAATGTACAGAGGCGCAACCAGATTTTCAACTCAAAAATCTGATCATGCCTCTTTTCTCCTTTTTTTTTTTTTTTTTTTGTAGCTGAGAATTTGCTCTATGAAGCAGTGTTACTGTGCTCTTCATATCTGTTGTAGCTTCCATGGAAATAAACAGGAGGCATTTCTTTTGGAGCAGTGTATGTTTATGCAGCCCAAGAGAGACTGTCTTCACTCAACATGGCCCAGGCGAGGCAAAAGTCTGGACTTTGGACACTCACGTATCTATGCCACATGACTCTCATATGCAATGATTTAGATGATCTGAAAGCTAAGCTACCCAACTTTTCTATAAATACTACTGTGGCCTAATGTTGTTTTATGTCATGGAAGTACTAAATGGTGAGATCTACATCTGACATTCTCTTATCTCCTAAAACCAAGAACTAAAAACTGTTTTCTACTAGTTCTCAAGCAGAGTGTCACTCCTTGCCAGGAGCAGAATTTCAGTGGCCACACCATATTATTTCAGTCCTTTAACTCAGCGTAAATTGACAAAATACCTTTCAGTTGGTCTTTATGAGCTGCTTCATCATCTGTTCAGATGGGATAAAGTCATAGAGAATCCAAAGTGATTATTGACCATACGTTCACCCAAAACCAACTGAGGCATGCAGGGTAGCAGAGTTCACCAACTTTGATGAGCTTTTGATTATGTTTCACACACCTCTATAATATCACTTTCTATTCCAAAGTATTACAGCTATTTCAGCAGATGCCCAGCATCTGTGGGCTTGATGGGGTGCTAATCCTATTACAAGGTGATGATTGGAAGCCTATAGCTTATACTTCCAGATGCTTTTAGGATACAGAGACCACATACGCTCCAAGAGGGGAGAAGGAATGTAGGGAGAGCTGTTTGGGTGTGAGAGTTTCATACAGTATTTGCTGAGTTTCAAGAGTTTCCGGATAACTAAGGACCACAAACCGTACATACATTAAATAGCAGAGATTCATGGCACTCTTGAAAGTTTGGAAGACTTTACCCAGCAATATGCAAACCTGTTAATACTCCCACTGGAATGTGTCGGAGATCCCAGTAACTCTTGGCACAGTACACCTGGCAATCAGCCACTCAAGTTTCTTTGCTTTCAGGAAAGTATGGGGGCCTTGTGCACAATTTCCCGGTCTTTCTTCAGAGTGAGAGGTTAAGGTGACTTAACTTATTCCATTCTGGCACTGTAGATGTGGTGATCTATGGGTGCCACTGTAAGGAACATATTAGTTTCCTGGTCCTGCTTAACAGGAATATGTTGTTCACAATCCACATTCACTTCCAAAGATTGCACAACTCCATAGTTCGAAGTCCCCACGAAACAGTCATAGAATCATATCATAGAATGGCTTGGACTGAATGGGATCTCAAATATCATCTAGTTCCAACTCCCCCTGCCACAGGCACAGCCAACCACTTAATCAGACACTCAGACAAGCAGCCCAGGGCCCCATCCAATCAGTCCTAAGGAAAGAGAAACACCTGTTGATCACCATTTCTATGCATTACTGTAGAGCCCCCAAGATTTGGTAAATATCTAAGCTCCAGCTGCTGAAATTGATGCAAGAGTCTTAGCTTTACTTACAGTAAATGCTGGCTTCCAGGAGCAAGGGAAGGGTGTGAATTGGAGGGCAAAAATAAGATTCCAGTGTTAACAAACCCAAATGCAAACATTTTCAAACAATGGCTATTTGTAGCATAGATTACAATAAGAATATTATTTGCACACACATGCTGAATCTTTTATACTGCTCAAATGAACAGGCTAGCAAAGTAAAACAAACAGTATTTCAGCAAGTTAACACAGTTATGTAATTCTATCAGTCTCACACTTCTTTTGACTTACCAGTATTAATGACAGTGTAATTAGATGGTCAGTCAATATGCCCTTATCTGGCAGGACAAGAACTATGCTGCAAAAGGATAAAAGAGTGATTGGAAAACATTTTCAGTAAGACAGTAGGGGTTCATTTCAAGTTTATTGAGATTAGATGTAAAAACTTTGAAATCAGGTATATAGAAGTAATAACTGCACAATGTTATGAAATTCATTTTCCACCCCAGGTCTCTTTTAATGATAAAGAAGCATCACTGCTGTCCTTTTAATGTGTGTATATGTGTAGTATCAGTTATAACATATAAGCTTTACTGGCTGCATTGCAACCAACATTTTTTCATAATATCTCCATAATAGTTATCCATTCTATGCTGCCTTTTACCATGTTGTAGAAATAATGTTTGTACCTGAAGAAACAATAAGACTTTAAAAATAGTCCAAAATAGTCTTTCAGTATCACCTCCATCATTGTTTTTAGAGATGTTGCAGCATACATGAATTGGAGGAAATGCCAGAAATATTTTTCACCAATGATAGCATTTAATATGTTACAGAATAATGTTACAAAAATATATATAGAATACAATAATCAAGACTACATGAGAAACATCTCTGATAACATTATCCTATGGATTTTGTATAGGAACTGATATGAGATTCATAGAATATCCCAAGTTGGAGGGAACCCATAAGGATCATCGAGTCCAACTTCTGGCTCCACCCAAAAATCAGACCACATGTCTGAAAGCATTGTACAGACACTTCTTGAACTCTGGCAAGCACGGTGCCATGACTGAAAAATATGGTGACTTCCCAGGGGGGCTTGTTTCAGTGCCCAACCACCCTCTCAGTAAAGAATCTTTTCCTAATATCCAACCTGAACCTTCCCTATCACAACTTCATGCTGTTCCCTCATTGAGAGAACATATCAGTGCCAGCCCATCCACTTCTTTTGTGAGGAAGCCATAGGCTGCTCTGGTCTCCTCTGAGCCTCCTCTTTACTAGGCAGAACAAATCAAGGGGCCTCAGTTGCTCCACACACATCTTACATCCAGTTATAAGACTTCTAAAGAGAAGGGAATAATGAAATATAATTGGTACTACTAACCTTTCAGTCTGTTAATAAACAGTCTTAAAATAACTACCTGCTCCAAATTACTGCATGGCATACTCTGTGTCAGGGGTATCATACTGACACTGGCTTCATCTGATAAGAGCTCAGTTTTATAAGCATGGGTCTCAGCCTCGCAACTAAATCCATTAGTTCTGGGTCTTTTGGAGTATATTTAACTTCAAGAGACATTTTGTGGAGTTACAAATACACCTGCCACTGATCTTGTTGCAGAACGAGGCCCTTTGGGAGCAGAATGAAAGGAATATCATGCTTCTTACTGATGTACTGTGCCAGAAATCACAGCTTTTGTCTTAAAATACTGTAGTCTGTAAACCAGCTTTTCATTGTACTGATGCATTGCAAACATCTCAATTTCCATTTTTGACAATCAGAGCTGTTTTAAGTTTCCACTATTGTTCACTATTTGCCAATTGTTTTGAGTGCTCAGAGCACAATTTTTTCTGCTGTCACCAATTTTTTACTTCGGCGATGCCAAGTCTGTAAATACCTTTCATATTCATCAATATTTTAAGTGTCAAAGTACCTATTAAAAGCTGTTTTTCATTAAATTATCATACAAATTCATGATAAAACTGGCAGCTTCTGTGGAAGAGAGATCTTACTACTCTGGATGAGAAGGAGTATGTGGGCATCATATCTCATTAGCCTCACAGAGCATTATGTAGGAGCAAACTTTCCTTTATAGAGTTCGTCTACTTATTTCAACAGAGATGAGACTGGCAGAGAGTGCAAAGAAGATAGGGATAGGATCTTTTCAGTGGTTCCCAGTAGCAGGACAAAACTGCAGCAGAGGAGGTTTCCTCTGAACATCAAGAAGCACTTTTGTGCTGTGTAGGTGACGGAGCACTGGCACAGGTTGTCCAGAGATTCTGTGGAGTCTCCTCCTTGGAGATCTTCAAAAGTCACCTGGGCCTGAGCTGGGGCACCCTGCTCTAGGTGTCAGATTGACCAAGAGAACCCTTCCAGCTTCAGCCATTTAGCAAATCTGAGAAAGGGGGCTGTATAGGATTCTTCCAGACTACCACAAAGGGATTAGCATTCACTCCTTTCTCATCTCCATCTCACCTTGTCCACTGATGCCCAATCTCTATAGAAGGCTATAACTGAAAGGTGCAAGGCAATGAAAGAGGATTTACCTTCAGCTAAATGCTGTTCTTCTGATCAGTTTTAATAGTCTCTTAGGATGAGATTGGAAGTGTCAGACGTTACCAGCAGCATATTTGCCAAAACTAATGAAAAAAGCCTGCTGAATGAATGCAAGTTTAGCAGGAAAACAGATGAGTGAATCAAGAAAAGAACTATATTCCTCCCAACAGAGTGGTGTGAATCTCTCTAAATATATGGATTTTAGTAGCAAACTCTTATCTGCTCTTTGCTGGAGGTATGTGCCCATTAAAAGGGAGTGAAGTGGTATTTCTGTTTAATTTCAACATGGCAAAGCAAGCTAAATACTTTCTCAGTTTGTAGTGGGGGAAACATGGGGAAAAGTGTCTTGTCAGACACTGTCTCCTGGACTCTAAAACTGTCATGGTAGCCAGCACACATTAAAAGGATTACACTGAACCTTTAGGCAAAGCATCAACTTTCACTACAGGAAAACTGTTTCCGCCCGCCTCAAGCATCACTGTCCTGATTTGAAAGGAATAGCTTTGTCTCAGCATTTATGGCCAGAAGAAATACACAAGGGAAAAATCTACCTTGTTTTTAAATCATAAGTGCATAGCCATAGGCATGTTTATAATGTGTATATATAGTGTGTGGGCACACAGATGGATACATTTATCATGGCGTGTCATACCACTGGGGTATTTACTATCTAGCATGTGGCAGAGCTCTGTATTTCTACTCTTTTCAAACTTTTAACAAAAGCAAAAACATCCATACCTGCATTCAGATATAGCAGAAGTGTTTCTTTTAAAGGATTCCTCATAAGCTTTAGTCTGCTGGCAAGCAAACACTTCTATTGTAATTGTCATTTTCTACAATGTTCTTGATCTAAAGAGGAAACAAAAACACATAGCAGCCTAACTTTAATTGTAATCACAATGAAAGGTTATCATCAGATGCTGTAAGTGTAAAGTGCTGTTCATATGATTTCCAGCATTTGATTACACACATACTTTTGATCTCCACTTACATACAGCTTAATGACTCCAGGATATTTGCCAGTTACAGTACAAGATTATACACCTAGGAAAATATCTGATTTTTTCACAGCATAGGTTATATTCTTGTAAGCATAGGACCAAAGAAAACCACTCTTATGCTTGTACCACCTCTGGAGCAATGATTTTCTGTAAACAGCTTAAGCACAGTATCCCCAGGGTATTCCCAGACAGAACAAATGCCACTGTTTCATAATTAAACAGTTGGTCTAAAGATTTCTCAATAGACCAATAGTTCCAAGCATTCAATAACTTGGAAAATATATATTTTGCAAAAATGTTATTCTAATTTCCCACAGGTAATTCAAATTAATTTGCATATACATCTGGAAAACAAAATCCAATTCCTGCATGGATGCCACTGGAAGTATTACAGGCTACAGCGAAGTCTTGCAAGCAGCGACTGAATTTACAACACATTTTTAAGAGCTGTTCATTTTTGCAAGCCAGACATGAAGCTTGGGTATCAGTTAAGTTTCTTTACATTTTGAAAGCAGAACATAGGGGAAGGATATTGAGACTTCAGCAGAAGCAAGCACATTTGAAAAATGTACAAAAGTAAAAGTTGGGGGCTAAGTTTATAAAACACTTCTGGCAAGCATCTTCATTACCATTCTGCTACATCACCTTGCACAGAAATATCTCATTGCAACTGGTGGCTTCATCGTTGCAACTCATCACTATCTATGACTACTTGACAAGAGGTTGCAGTGAGGAGATTGTCTGTCTCTTCTCATAGGTAATAAGTGATAGGACACAAATGGGTTCTTGTAAGTTGAAGCACAGGAAGCTTAGATTGGAATTTAAAAAGAATTTCTTCATGGAAGAAGTGGTCAAGTTTTGGAATGGGCTGCCCAAGAAAGTGGTAGAGTCCCCATCCCTGAAAGTATTTAAAAGCCATGTGGATATAGCACATATTTGCTGCAATCAATTATGAAATAAATTATGAGCTACTAAATCATTACAACAGTACATCTGCACACAGATTTAGATATTCTGACACTAGTCTCCTGGAAAGGCGATCTATAAGGATCAAATGGAGTGGCTACAGGATATAAACAACTTCAGGAAGAAATGGATTCTGAACTATTACCACAGTTTTGAGATGCAGCCTTTTCATAAAATACCTTGTTTTCATGCAAACAAAAGAAAAGCAGCAACTTACAGGCAAAAACAAGAAAGATATTTTCAGTACAAAATTTCTGTTCTAAATTTGTTATAGCATTTGTTTTTTCAAAACCAGCTTCATTGCACAAATATACAAGTCACGTGTTCCTTTTTTTCCCCCCCCTAAGATGAGCAGAATTGAATCAACCTTCCAGAACAAATAGTCATTATTATGAGCTTAAACTTTCCTTCCCACAAATATTCTCTCTGATTCCTTTCAATGACCATTCCAGTCAATCCCTATAATTCTATTTACAGTGTAAGTGAAGGACATTTAATGAATATATAACTTGAATCACTCAATGGGAATCTCAGATAGAGCTGGAATTAATTTTCTAGCTGCATAAGTCTAGTCTAGTAAGTTTTCTTGCCAGCTATGAGAACATGAACACCATAAAATCAGACATCCAACAGTTGTTACTGAAAAGTTACCTTTAACAACTGTTACCACAACATGGGATCCAAGATAACGGTATTCTCCATTTCTGAATGTGAAATGGAGAAATTCATGCAGGCAGAATTTTACTTCAAATTAGTTCCAACAAATCATAATTTCACTGTGCAAAATAGCCAAATTTCACCAATAATGTTTCTCCAGGATGTCACATCAGAAGCTTAATAGCTCCTCCTTTAAGGCAGATGTGAAGTGTCTGATACCGAATAAACTGGAGCTACAATCAACTGTTCTCTTTTTGATTGCGGTAAGATACCAACATCTTGATTATAGAAAAGACTGTTAAAATAAGTTTCCTATAATCCATGAGTATAAATACTGTACGTAAAGTCTGCATGGAGTGATTTTTACTCCATTGACTGGCACATGCTTTGGAACAAAACAAGCTTAAAGAAAATAGTTTGGGTTAGCTCTATACTGTTTCAGATTAATGAGACTTAAAATATCAAACATTAACAGATTACTAAATATCACCTGTTTTAAGTAACAGTTTAGATGTCCTGAACACTAGTAGAACCAAGGGAACTAGGTTCACATCACAAATGCTCTTTCACTCACTATCATGGCTTCTAAACCTGTACTAGTCCATGAACATGTGCCAGGAACAAAATATTTCCAATATGGATCTGAGGAGTAATTTGATATTTGCTCTGAAATTTTAAAGAAAACTCTAAATAAATGCTTGGCATCAAATACTTTATTGCAAAACTATAGGATTTCTCACCATTTATGTGTTCTCTTAATCCTGGTAATTTTTCTTCCTTCCTAAGACAAATTGGCTGTTGTTTTCTGGCCAACATTCCTCTGAGGTTGGATCAATAAATTGTATTAGAAAACCTTGTGAGATTTGATGGTTTCCTAAACTATTTGTTGGTCCATAGTAAAAAACTGAGATTTTTCTAAATCGTTAGACACCGTGATCAGTGATCAAGATTTAATGATGCTTGTAGGTAGAGTCAATGGTTACATAAAGACAGATCACTCTCTCAGAATTCATCTCAACATTTGGAGGTGATGTCCACAACTATTTCTGTTAGAGCTTGATTTAGCTTGATCAAGAGTCTCAGTTGAGAATACCCAGATCTGAATAAGTTTTGCTGTTCAACTTCTTTCCTATAAACAAACCATTAAATAAGAAAATGTTGCAAAAAGAGTTTTGAGAAACATTGGCAGGATAGTTTGGAAATATCTGGAAGATTGTGCATCACTTATATATTACCTTTCAAAAATATGAAATTCACCAAAAGAAGAGGTATTGCAAGGCAAAAAAGTATTAATGAAAAAACTGTGATAGCAATGATACTGACAATATTTCCTTATTATACACATAAACCAACAGTGTGAAAGGATGTGTGTTCTGAGCTGGAGCTGCTAATACATCCAAACAACCAGCACCTGTTTCAAACCAAAATATTCTGATATGGAGCTCATATTTCAGGTCTGGCTCCTAAACACACCAATAACTCTAATGGGAAGGGCTTGTGCAACATATAAAAAGCAAATTTGAACAGTAGTTTATTCTCAAGGTTATAATGAGTCACCTGGAGCAACAGATGAAACGATGAAAACAAATCTCTGAATATGTGGTATGGCTACAGAGGAGTTCATTTCAGAGTCATATGAAAAGTCTTTCCTGAAGGACCGATTTGGGGATGCCAAATGGTATAAATTAAAAGATTAGTTGTATTGAACTGCCAAGTATACTCCTGAACACTTGGAGAGGCTCATACTGGGCTGCATAGACTAAGCAATCATATGACTGAGCAGCTGGAAAAAATCCTTATTGAGTGGAATTGTATTTAACGGTCTAAAAAGCAGCACTGAAATAAATCGCTGGGTTTTACGGTATAGAAGACAAAAGTACTCTACCCTATCTTCATTATAAAAGAAAGAAAACTTTGGCAAAAACAGATTATATCAAGATAACAGGAAAAGCAGAAGTAACAGCAAGATCTTTTACTGTGTTCCATTTACATGTTTAGTTCTTGCACTTCATACTCTAGAGATAATCATTCCCTCTGTCATTCTAAATGCTAACCAGCTGGAATCAACAGTGGTGAGTTCTATGTGTTAGATGTCTAACTTCACAGTTAGTTCACCTCACTGAATCTCCTATTCTTATCTGATTTTATCCTCTCAGAAATCAGTGAAGAAAGTCTTTGCATCTGTACAAGGTTTTACTCAGCCATGTAGATTGCTTGCTTGATTGTAGGCATCAGAATTTCTACCACTTAGGTCTGAATACATTAAAGGTGAAATCAGATTGATCTCAGAGATGACTAGCAGAAAAAACTGTCACCCAGGGTGAAAAAAACTGAAGTTGCTCACCAGATGGTGAAGAAGGCGGGAAAGTTTGAAGGTAGAGCAAAAAGCTGAAATGAAGCAGTTCTGGCAGACTGAGTTAAGAACTACAGCAAACTTCTAGGACCGGAAATATTAGAAATCAAGAGCTGTCTCTGCCACTGATTTACTTCATAAATAAATACATAAATAAATCAAGAAATTGATGGTCTTCATGAGATAGGTAGATAAAAAATGATATATACAGATTACCGCTACTAACAATTAATTACAGTTAGTCCCGCAGCATGACCATTCTTATTTTTAGAATCCAACATCAGATGCATTTTTAACAATCTGACCAGCATAGTAACACAAAAAATAATTACTGAATTACATTCAGGAATGTGTCAGGTTCCTAAAGACAGGTGTTGCTATTCTCAGCATGTATGATAGCGTCTCTACTGTCTTCTGTAGCTCTCATATCAAGACCCATTTTTCATGTGGTTTGAGATTTCACTTCCTCTCATACCGCTGTATCAGGAGTGCTTATCATACTACTTTTGTCTCTTTGTTTCCATTCTCTGACTTTCTATTATAACCAGGTCAACTTATCAGGGTTCAAAATGCTCATAAGCCATTCTATAGGCTTAAACAGAGAACGGTGTTATAGAACTTGTATTAAGTTGACCAAGTTTTGTAAAGGTTTGTGGACACCTAAATTCCATTTCAGTTTTTAAAGTACTTTGTGCTCACAGTCAGAACTCTCTGTATCTGTTTCTATTAAATTCATTTTGGTGCTAAACTTGCTCTTATGAAAATTTGAACAAATGAATTATGGCAAAGAAGAATCAAAGCCTCTATGAAATTGGGCCTATCAACCCCTGCAAAATTTATTATCTGTATAACACAGAAGATGACAGACAGTAAAAATGCTACCTACCCTAAAGAAATAAAGTGAGTACCACAGGAAATACTAGGTAATCAAACAGCTGGTAATTTCCAGGTAAACAAGTGTCCTGTATTTGGAGTACTTTCAGTACTCAGCTTCATATTCCACATAGAAATTAGTCTTTGTATAATACTGCAACACACAGCAAAACACTATACAAGCTGGAACAACAAGCATATAATACAGTTAACAAAATTTTACTAATAAACTGAATCTCATTTAGTAGGTTTTTAGAAGTACCAAAAATTGCCAGGATTAAATGCTTGACCCTCACATACTGTATTAAACAAAGTAATTTTGATTAGTTCTTCTTGTTTGAAAAACAAACAAAGCAGCAACAAAAACAACAAGAAAACACTTCAACCTCTCTTGAAACTGCAGTTCAGAGTAAAACCAGAAGACTGCACTTCATCTGAAAACGTCGCAGAAAGGTAAAACTTACAATTTTTCACATGGTGTTACAACATTTTCCACTTTTCTCTCCACTCATTTGCCTTTTTTCAAGGAAAAGCAGAAAAATGGGATTTGAAACAGAAATTAGTAAAGAAAGGGAAGATAAAGTCTATTATTCTTGTTCTTTAGGTATTTATTTTTCCTGTCAAAAATATGAAATGACATGGAAATTAGATTTCCTCACTTCAATTTCTTACGCACCTTTCAAAATCCTTTTTGAAAGGCTGTTTGGTAGTAATATGAAACTTTGTTGAGATCAATTTCAACATTTCTGACTGTAAAAATAAAAATCTTATCTCTTAAAAAATATTTTAGGCTGGCATTTAAGAGCAAATGCTTTTCCAGTCAGTTAGTTATTTGTGATAATATTAGGAGCTTCAATTTATCATGTTTTAGACTTCCTAAATAACTATTTTTAGGCTTAGAAGCAACTTCTTTACCTACCTAAGGTTCTAAAATGCCAGTCTCAGTATGTTACGCACACACTGCAATAAAAAAAACTCTGTCTCCTAAATGGATGTCCGAGCAGCTTGAAAATTTAGTCCATGTGTTGTATCATGACTTTTAGCTCATCAATTCAATTCATGCTAAAAATTAAAAGAATTTTTAAAAAGAAAAAAAATGAGCAACACCAGATATTAATAGAATGAAAAGGTCATAATGATTGACAGCTGTAATGACCAATATTCTCCAGCTAAAATCTAAGACAAGCATCTATGTGAATGTTATTGCAAAGTAATGATTTTAACTTGAGATCATACATTAATTTATTTTTAAAATTGGTTTTTCCCAAAACAAACCCTAATATTATATCCATCCATACACTTTCCAACTGAGTCTAAGCCAAACCAGCTGCAGCACCAATAAAAGGAATTCAGCCTCAAAAATCCCTTAAGCATCTCTGCTAAAAATGCCAGTAATTGACCCAATTCTCTTCCTTTTCTTTCCTGATTCTAATGAGTTACACAATCAGCCATCAGCCCTTCTGCTCATTTCAAAGAACTAACTTCACTTTACACCAAGAATCCTAGGTATGATATAAATGGCAGCCTACCTGCATTTAAGACCTAGGCAAGGTGAAAACCTCAAATGTCGCAGTCGGGAAGTGGGAAAGATGCAGAACTTTGTACTTTATGCCATCCATCAGTCTAAAGAGCTTTTCAGTAAAAATTACCTCACATATATAAGCTTATAAGACAATTTTATTTCATATCAATACTTCTGAATGCCACAGCAGCTTAGCATTCTCCTTTTGTGTACAACTATGCAGGTGTAGGGGAAAGGATAATGTTTTAAAAAGTAGGTGTTCCACTTAATTCACCACTCTTGGCAATTTTTATTCTATTTGCACTTAAAAAAATATCTTTGATGCAATGCTTCATTATCTGTGTACCAGAAGATCCCTTTTCCTGGCAGCATTTTAGAAACATAAGGTTTAAAATTTCAAAAAAAAAAAAAAAAAAAAAAAGTAAAAAAAGTAAAACATACATAAAACAACAATAGCAGACTTCAGATAACTTCAGTGAGATGGCATGTTCTCATGAATAATTCTCTCAACATATCAGTCTAATGAATATGTACAAAGATTTGGCATATCTATTTTCTCCTTTTTAAGTCACATTTGACCACAAGGCACCAATATGCTCAGCTGTAATTAGTAGAAATGCTGTGGTCCAATATCCATGACACATCCTAGAGCCACAGGAAGCTCATCTGTTCACTGCTTCACAAATTGCCAGAACATTTCACAATGTAAGATCAAGCAGCACAGAGAAAGTTCATCCAAGAAAATGTCCTTGATGTGCCTTCGGTGCTGTTTTCAGGATACTATTTATTCTCGGACTATTTGAACATATTACGTAAACAAACTTTTTACAATAGAAATTACGTACTAACTGCTAAATCCACATATTTAAACTCAAACAGATTTACATTTAAAATCTAAAACCAAAACCTACTGATCAAAGATGAAGAAGGAAAGCTATGTCACTGAAATTGCAGTGAGGTTCTTGTCACAAGACTAGAATATCTTACTATCATTTAAACAAGTTGTATAGACTCATGCTACTTGAAATAAACCTTGCCCAGTGAAAACTCAGGCCACAGCAACACATGAACCAAATTCACTTTCCCAAATATTAATTGAACTAAGAACCCTGATACCTTGCTTACAGTCCTTTAGTCTTTATTTTCATACTACAAAATGTTACCATTGTAATAAAACAAAAATTTTTAAAAAATTTAAATCAAATTAGTAAAAAGATACCATTAACAAAACAGTGATCTAGAATGCAATCAAAACCACTGTAACGTAACAATGAAACCCAATAAAGATATTCAATACCATTACTTGAATTTGCTTTCTTCAGGCTGGATGTGGCTCTGGGCAGCCTGGTCTAGTGGTTGGTGACCCTGCCCACAGCAGGGGGGCTGATCAAAGATGATCTTTGAGGTCCTTTAAAACCCAAAACATTGTATGATTCTATGATTGTATAATTATATGTATATCTGATACATTAAATATTAATTCTCCTTTTCCCCTCTTCATTTACTTAACTACAAGAATTCAGTGTTAAATCTTGTGCATCGTATTCATATGTGTATATTATCATGTCTAATCACAGGAATAGCTCTCCTGCAATACAAGAAAGGTTATGCTCTATCAAAACCAGCAATGTATTCAATATTCATGGATTATGAGTCTGAAAATCATGGAAAGTAGTTTGGTTTAGGTCACTACTGTGATTTCTCATACAATTTAAGAAAGAAGGCCTCCCTGGCTCTTTTTATCTTCCAATCCCCTTGTCAGGGACAAGAGAAACAAAAATGACCCCATTAAGATAAAAACAGGACAAGCACATGCTTCTTGGATGAAATTTTCATCACAAGTCCAGCACTTCCGAATGCACTAATATATGTCATTGAAAACATCCTTCCAATTAAATAATCTCTGCTCAGTAGGTGTTTAAGTTTCTCTTAGTCTTAATGTATGCACTATACATCCAATTCAGGAGCATTTTTCTTTCTTGTGATATCTATCCTTCCTTAGAACTGTGATATCTAAGTTAAAGAAACGAATATCTTTTCACGATGAAGGCCTTCATACCACAAAAAAGCCATTTCTTTTTCACAAGCTACATGCACTATTAATTCTTTCACCGTAAGCAAAGCATGAATCATCACTGTGATATTCTCACCTCTCTTATTTTTACTTATTTTATGTAAGCATTGATACCTGGTATGCAATTGGAGTATCTTACGAAAACACAACATACCTTCATTTTCCACATCAGAAGCCAATTTTTATCAGTGATATCCATCTTTTTCCTCAAACTACCCTCTCAGAATTTTGCTATAGCTAAATATATTGTACTTGTGATTCTGTGTTCCAGTGTCTGAAAGCTGTTAGTGTTAGATAGCAGCAAGTGTTCAAACAACAAGTGTATTTAACTCTACCTTTAGCATCCTTATCTGTTAGCACAATTAAGGAGCATCAGTGGTTCCGCTTTTATGCAGAACTTGGATGCTGTGTTCAGATTTGTCATATAACAATAAGACAAACCAAAGTAGACCTCATTCTGCACTAGTATTTTCCCCTTTTCTTCCTGTATGTTCAGTAAATAAAAACTAGAAAAGCTCAGAAAAGCTGTCTACTCATTTCCTGATATTTTTCACCAGCTTCATGAAGATGAGAACTCATGATTTCCCTCCACTGATTATCTCATTTTATTTAATTTTTGACCAGCAGTAAAATAGCTAATGCAAACATTTAAACCAGACATTTGCATTAATTCCAGCTGAGATGATTTATTCTTTTCCAGACCAACTGTTTCATACTATCTTGCATTTCAGCAGACATTATCACTTTTTTCATGCTTTTTTTTCCCCGAAGTTTTTCTTCCAACCAAATCACTAAAGATTTTCAAACAGGTAGAAAATAGTGGAAAACAATAATCTAAAAATTAAAATGACAATTCACATGAGACATCAGATCCTACTAACATCAAACACTTGTGATTTTCAAATTAAAATCGCAAATTCCATTCATATCTGTTTAATTTCCTTTTTTTTTCCTCTCAAACAAACTTGTAGACAACAGACAATTGTGAAATGGCCTGCCATATCCATCAAGCTCAGGACTGTTTCAGGAACAGACCAGGAGACCACATCCTGAGTTTCTCTCTTGCTGGTTCTGGGAAAATTCCTAATAGAATGTAGATTCTGAATCCTCATTTTGAGTTCAGGTTTCATTCTGGGTCCATTGGTCTCTGACATAGCTCTGAACTAAACAAGCTTCTGATTGCTTCTTTACCTTTTATTTTCTCTGAATCTGAAGTGATAGTGTCAGATTTAGGACATCATACCAATTTTCACAGCAAAAGCATGCAATGGTAAAAACATGGACTTGTAAATTTCGCTAAAGGAACAAAGAGAAGAAAGTCTGGCCTGGAAAAGAGAGAGAATCCATATTTAAAAAGAACCCATTTAAAAAGTCTGAACTCTAATTTTAAGAATATTTGAACTGTAGATCTTTATACCATCCGTAAAGCCCCAGAAGCATCGGAAAAAAAAGAAAAAAAATACTTTAGGTCAATACTACATCTGTGTCATCACCTCAGTGCAAAAATTTTCCTTGAAGTCAAGCAACTGGCATCTGTAATCCTCCAAAGATACATCATGAGTGACACAAAAAACAACCTGTATTTACTTCCTACCAGCCACAGCCAAACAGATTTTCTTTTTTTCTTTTCTTTTTTTCTTTTTTAATCATCAGCAGATGTTCCAAAGTATGGGAGAATATTCAACTCATTATTCAGTCATCTTTAGCAGCCTTCCTGATCAGCTCCTGCTCTTGAAGTCTAAGAAAGTAGAGCATAAATGCACTCTGGGAAACTTTCCATGTTCCTAAAACAGTGAGTCATTCAAAAGCTGTTTTTAACAGGATCTGAAAGGGTGCCACCAGCAACACTAAGGTCATCTCCAAGTGCACACTAACGAACCACACAGAAAAGAGCAGAGGCATTTGCAGGAGGTTGTTTAATATTTCTTGACATCTCAGTACTTATATGGCCCTCACAACTTTAATACGAATGTCTGAAAATCATTAGTGGATTTCACCCTCACATCATCCCTGAAAAGTGGAGTTATCTACATTTTGCAAATGGAGAAGCTAAAGAGTAGGCTAAAAAAAGAAAACTTTAAAGCTACAGCAGGGATACAATGAATTAAAAAAGTGGTCACAAATATCTTGAATCCTGTCTTTTAAAACCTTATGAAAACTTGATTAAAAAAGCGGATGTTTCTCTGAAAATATCCAGCTTTCTGAAGGTGAACAAAATTGTATTCTGCTCATATTTTCATAAATATGAACTTTCTATCCTTATCAATGGCCTTTTTGTATATAAAGCTCCTTTTTGCATATAGAGCTCCTTATGTTAAGGAAAACTTATTCAGTGTCTAACTTTGAGCACGATAACCACTGTCTGCTATTGGAAAGTATGCCAGGTATCTATGTAGTTTGCTATCCCTATTGACCACTCTTATTGAAAGATCAAGGTTCAGGTCACATTATTTAAGTTTTTATACAACAAAAAGGGTAATAGAGGCTTTGCCCAGGGAACTTAGAATCGAGATAAGCATAGAAGATACAGTGTCAGTCCTGCCCTCAGGCCATGGAACACATTCACCAACTTCACAACTCCTGTGCAATGTTTGTGAAGCCTCAGCAAAGCCTCAAAGCTTTGCTTCCTATTTCTGATCTTGTGTCTCCCATGGTTTATATCCCTGATACATTTTGTTCATGGACTGCTAGCAAAAAAAAAAAAAAAGGAAAAGCGAAGAAAAAAATTCCAAAAAAGTAGCAGTAGGTGTCTTATTCATAGTACTGAAAAACTATTTGTTTTGAAAATAGTATTGAATACTATTCTGTATTGTATTTTCAATACAATAGTATTGAAAACTGTTCTGTTACATAAAAATCAAAACATAACTTATGTTTATATCATCCTACCTCCTGAATTTAAAAGGATTGGCCTTGCTCCTTCTTATACAGCTTTACTCTCTCAAACTGAAAACAGGGCAAATGGAAAAATGGACTCAAACAAGCGTTCTATCAAGGATGGGGTTGAGCAGTGTGGCATACGTACAACTGATCAGATATCTGAAGAAAATAAAACCTACGTAAATGAGGTTTTCATGCAAGATGTTCCAGCAAGAACCAGGCAGCCATTTCTTAACACACCACATCGCTATTACCTTTATCATACATAGAATGGATAGATCATAGAGTCATTAATTTTGGAAAAGAGCTCTGAGATCATCCAGTCTAACCACCAGCCCATCCGCACCATGCCCACTAACCATGTTCCTCAGTGCCACATCTTCATGGTGTTTCTGAACACCTCCAAGGATGGTGACTCCACCATCTCCCTGGACAGCCTGTTCCAAAGCATGGAACACCACGCTTTCCGAGAAAAAAATTTTCCTTAGATTCAACCTGAACCTGCCCTTGCACAACAAAGTAAACAATCCCAGTTCTCTCTGCTGCTTGATATAAGACTTGTGTTCCACACCCTTCACAGCTCTGTTGCCCTTTTCTGGGCGCACTCCAGGGTCTCAATGTCATCCTTGCAGGAGGAGCCCAGAACTGAACCCAATTCTTGAGCTGCAGCCTCACCAGTGCAGAGTACAAAGGGACGATCACTTCCCTGGTTCTTCTGGCTGCACTATTTCCACTAAAAGCCAGGTGCCATTGTTGAATTGCCGCATTTAGGCGTCTAATCTGAAAAGGGAATAATCCGTTCCCAAGGAAATAGGGGCAATCACAGAAGCACATCCTGATCTGGCTAGCCTTCTGATAGCTCCAGCTGCAGCCCTTTAAGGTTATTCATAGGCATATCTGATGTACATCTTTTCATTAAAGAAGCCCAGAAGTGTAACTAACAAATAGATATTATTATCCAGACTAGAAGTTAGAGAATGACTGCCGTAGCCAGTGGGCTGTAAAACAGCACCTTAAGCAAGTCTCTGACGTTCGGCCAGTAAAATGAGAACAAACACCACTTCCTACTGGAAATTCAAAGATGCAGAGCTTCATTTCACATTTAGCTTTATTAAATATAAATATTTTTCTGAGCTTCCCCATTTTGCTTAGGAAAAAAAAAACAACCAAACTCATGTTGTTATTTTATGACATGCAGAAGAGCAGCTTGCCGGGACAGCATCTCCCACCCCAAATCCGGGTGTCAGTGCGTTTTCACAGAACGCACTGCTGGATGAAGCAGGCAGAGATGCGCGCGTCCCTGCACAGGTGAGGGCCGAGCCGGGGCAGCCCGCCCGCCCGGAGCAGCCCGCCGAACCACGGCCTCGCCAGCCGCCAGCGTGAGCTGCGCGAGCCGAGCGCCCTCTCGCGGTCGCACTCGGCATAAGGCCTGAGGCGTTCTGCTAAACGGCTGAGCAAAGCGCGGGGAGTTGGTAACCATTGGGCCCCAAGGAGGCCGTGGATGCCCCATCCCTGGAGGCATTCGAGGCCACGCTAGATGTGGCTCTGGGCAGCCTGGTCTGGTGGTTGGTGACCCTGCACATAGCAGGAGGGTTGAAACTGGATGATCTTTGAGGTCCTTTTCAACCAGGCCATTCTGTGATTCTGTGATTCCTTATCCTGCCTGCTATGGTCCACCTTTTGAATTTAATTCTCTCAGCCACAGAGATAATGGTACATGGGCCACGAGGATGCAGAATTCCTACATCCAGGTTGCAAATGCACCTTAGCAATGTCAGAGATCACACTTTGAGACCTCTCTTGGAACAGAAAGACAACTTCCAGCCGCCATTCCGAGCTGAGAATCCAGAGAGAAACTGGAACTTTGTAACATACAGAATTAACATGAGGGCAGTTAGCAGTGATGACTGCAGAACACGGAGCTTTAAGCAAAATGTTTCAAAAGACAGTGCCAGCGCACGTCTGTCTCAACCATACCATTGTTCCATGAGAACTCAGTGTTTCAGCTCGCACCATCCAAAGCTTTTGTGTGTATGTGTGCGTAGATGCAATTGTTAACTCACACAATTGCTTGACTCACAAAAGCAAATGGAAAGAATTGGAGCAGAAAAGCCCTCCTGAACAAGCTGGAGGTTTGATGAGAGTATATGATTCATAAATACTACGCTAGCTTTCTGCTGTTTCTTTGAAGAACATAATGCTTCCATTTGATTTAATTACTCTGACATAAAATCGCTCACATTGAACCAACAAATAAGAATGGGAACAGGATTTTTAAGCCAACAAACTTAAGAGTGCCTAATATCACATGTCATATTGTTGCAAAGGGTTCTCTCTGACAAAGTCCCACTACTCCCATTTTCAAGGGTGTGTGGGAAGCATCTTGCCTCTGGCTCATTCACAAAAAGTACATCTGGCTTATATGACTATCCATGTCCATGACAGATTCATGTCACTATGTAAACAGCTGGAGAATGAGCTCTCTCTCTCTCTTCAAGTCTCTCTCACCATAGAACCACCCAATTAGAAGCCACCTAGCATCAAACTGTCACATTGATTTTGGTGGCAGTTTGTACCACTTCTGCAGTGAAGTTGTGAGGAATGGAGCAGCAGAAATAGCATTCTGCAGAGCTGTAGGGAGAACACTGAAGAACTATGACACTTCTAGTCTTTCCACCAGGTCTTTTCAAACACCCTACAGATGACCATTACCTAAAAACAATCCCTTTTCAGATTTTTAGTAATGTGCAGACAGATCTGCATGCCTATGTAATGCAACAGTTTTCAATCCTTCCAACTCTATCTTGCTAATTAATCAAATCCACAGAGCCATAGGAAAAGCAGTAGTAAGAATTTGCTCCAGTGAAAACCTACCTCCTTACACTCTAGTCATCATATTTTCACTTTTCTCTGCAAGCACAGAAAAGTATCTGTCAAATCTCTCCTGCCTCCCTTTAAGAACGTCCTGCCAGTTTATTGGCATCACAGAGCTGTGGAGCCAAGTCTACGTGTTGGCCTTGCATTAACTTAGTGCATTAAAAAATGCATTCTCATGAGATATGGGTAATAGCTTGACACAGTGAATGGTGTTTGACAACAAGATTATTTAATTGGGATTAGGTGGTTTGGACCAAGAGAGATCTCTGGAGAACACACTTTGATTTCCTGTTTGACACATCCCTGAGGGGAATGGCTAGATTGAATAGACACTGCTCAGAGTTTCCGGCAGACTGAGGGAAGAGAGTGGAGGGGATTTAGGACTTGCAGTGGGAGTACCTTCTGTCACTACTGCAGTATGCCTCAGGCTAGACAAACATTAGGTACATTTTTTAAGGAGCAGGCTGACTCCATGGAGTTTAAGTTGGCTGTCAGAAAGCATGAGACAGCATTGCACAGTGCACTCCTGATATTTTCTGTTGCTCATTCAGCAGTAAAAGACATCTGTTCCTGTCATTATGGTACTAATTCATAGATTTAGTGTGTTGTCTAATTGTAAAATTAATTTTAATAAGTTAGAGTTGCTACACTACTGGATATGAATGCATGGGATTTTCTATTCTCCAAATGACAAGTTTTGCAGATATCGTCTGAGGTTATTAGTGCCTGTATAAGCATAGACTTTAAGTATTTGGATAACATTAAATCCTCAATATGTTCAGCTATCAATCTGATCTCCTTACATCCCTGTTTTATAAGAATTACATTTGGTTAGTGGCCCTTCTGTTTCCTCCATGCTCCAGTTGCATGTTACTAGGACAGATGTTTAAGCAATTGGGGGATGTTTATTGGTGGTTTTGGTTTTTTGTTTTATTTTGTTTTCTAAAGATAAATTCTCAAGTCACAGAAGAACAAGACATTAAGAAACTTATTCACTTATGTGAACATTTGTAACTATAGAGATGGAAGTCACTGCAACAATCAGAGCCAGAGCTAGCCATTTTAGCAAAAGTGTGAGGAGGGATATAAAAAGAAAAATGAAGTGCATTGTTGTACTCATTTTAAAAGTAAACTTTCAATTTAAAAGTTTACAATTTTTTATTATAAAATAAAAAGAAGCTTATGTTTCAAAAGGTTCTCTTCTCTCTTGCACAAACTGTAACAAAATTCTCTGTGAGGTAAATAAGATAAGAGCTTAGCTCCAACCCCAACTCATTAATACTAGAATTCTTTTACCCAGAGCACTGGCTTGCTGGAGATTAAAAATTTCCAGTAAATATGATTTTTTCACCCATTAACATCCCTTCTTTCTTTGGCCCAAAGCACACTTTGTAGACTCCAGATGCATCACTATAGTCTTCAAAGAAGTTCCACTGACTGATTGCTATATTCAAGGAAAAAAAATTGCATTCAGTCTACTTTCACTGTCAAGACAAATATGAGATTCCAGCACGTTTAAGTTGTAGTTTGCAGACAAAAATGTTACTGGGAGAAGGCAAAAGGATGCTGAATAGTGATCCTAAGGATTTCATCTTGGGGGGAAAATAAGAATGCCACCTATCTTAGATCTACAGTTGCAATTTCTGCAGTTATTAACCAATGCCTCATTACCTGACAATCAGTGTTCTCAATGTGTTTTCATTCAGGGATTGCTTCCCCTGTGGAATACAGGTGAGCACAGATCCGTAGGAGACAGTAAAAAATGGTTTACACCAAGGGAGAGGCTTGCAGCCTTCTCCCAGATCTCTTTTCCACTAATTTTCTCTTTTCTTCTATATTCCTTCCTTCCTTTTCTCCTTCCACTCATGTTTTCTTTGGGAAGTAAGGAAGGGAGAAAAAGATCTTTTTTTGTCTCATGCGGTCATACTGACTCTAGTCAGTTAGCCCTGTGCATAGAGAACTGCAACCATGGAGCAACAAGAAAGACAGTAATGAAAAAGTTGCTTCCAATTTTTCCTAAAGGCCTGGAATCTGTGGATTCATCTAAACACAAGAAAAATAATCACCAACAAAACAAGTGTCACGTTCACTGCTGATGGCTCTTAAACTCTTTGGAGTGCCACACTGTCACTATCCCATATTTGCCAGTTACCAATGAAACTCTTATGATGTCATTTTTTTTTCCTTAGAGCCACAGTTCTTTGAAACAAGTGATTATTGATGATCTTCTATTTTCTCAATGAAAGCTAAATTTCAAGTCCTTGTGCTCGTGGAGAAGAACTTTAAAACTGGACTTAAGGGAATTATTAAAGATTTATAAAAATACACTCAGAACCCTTTTTCTTTTTTTCATAAGAAAAAAAAAAGCAAAAAGTAGCTCCCAAAGATTTCAATCAAATTAAGATTGTCTAGAATTATTTTTCAAAAGGAAGTTAATGCATCCCACAGCTACTTTTCATACAGGAAGCATCCTAATCCCCTACAAAGTTGCAATTGCAAATGACACTGCTTCACTTTCACCATATGAGCTGTGATCATATCTGCAATTTCCTTCCTCTATAATATATTTTCTCTCTGAAGGACACACAACATAAAGTTCTGGATTGTTGTCATTCTATCTCCCATTGGAGAGGCTGGAAGTAGACTGATTAATGGAGACCAAAGCAATGAAAGAGGTCATAAAACACAAGTCTTAAGGAGTACTCTAAAACAATGCAACAACTTAGAACCATCAACAAGCTGACCTAAAATAAACCATGAATTTCAAGATGACTTGACAAAAAGAAACGTTGTGGCTTTTTTTTTCCCCCCCTTTGGCAAAATTGATGCATTTCCACAGAAAATATCAATTTTGCTCTAACCACAAATGTCTGTCAAATCATTTCAATGGAAGAGTTTCCAACCAATGCTAATCATCAGTCACTTGAAAATGTACACCAAGATGTCCTTTGTTTTAGTTTACATCTGCAGTCAATCAACAGACTAATTTAGAACAAAAGAAGTCCATATACAGTTGGAAAAACAAAAGCACCATCCAAACTGAACGCCTGCCAAGAATGTAGCCTGGAGAGAACATCTGAATGACACCAAGATATGTCGTTCTACACTAATCTTGGGAGAATCTCTTTTAATTGGGAAGAATCTCTGTACTGTATGGTACTTTTAGACTCTATCACTGTTTCGCAACGCTTAGAGCTACCTAAGCCTATGTTCATTCAATGGCATCTGTTTGTTTTCCTCAGTGACTTTGTTCATGTGAGACTCATACCATGTATACGGGAAGACAAAGGAAAAAGGGGAAAAGGGCAGGTGAGATCTTTGCTGTCTTTTTCTCAGATACAGCCTGGAAATGTAACCACTGAAAAATTCTCAGATATACCCTAATGCATCCTGCTTGATATTGTGTTTGAGGAATAGTTTGTTTAGCAAAAACTTCCAAGACTTCAATACCATCCTGTTGCATGGCACATAACAGCTTATAGAGAGCAAGAAGATTTTTGCCAGTCAATCAACACCTTTTTCACTACACTACTTTTTGTTCCAGAAATTCTTGCTCATTTGCTATATTGTAGTGTTT
This sequence comes from Centrocercus urophasianus, assembly GCF_019232065.1. Taxonomy (NCBI): domain Eukaryota; kingdom Metazoa; phylum Chordata; class Aves; order Galliformes; family Phasianidae; genus Centrocercus; species Centrocercus urophasianus. The sequence goes on along the minus strand of NW_024885088.1, from coordinate 31,753 downwards.
ATAAATACCACTAGAATATATAAATTAAAATACAACTATGAGAAAAAATTAATTTTTAACTACAGTGAGGATCCCTCCACTTTGGCTTGTAGTTAGGGAAAAAAAATATGCCTGGAGATGTCCTATAAAACTTTTCAGCCTCACATTTCCTCATATGAATTGCAGTCATTTCACACGTAACCTGCAGCATGAATAATTCAAAATCAAAAGAGACTGGGAAGTAGCACCTGACCTAGAAAGGAACTATGTTTTGTTTTCAACTAACTTGTAATGACAGTCTAAATATTTTTTAAGACATGAAGTACAAATTGAACGGCACAATGGAGTAAAAGTTACATTCAGCATCCTAAAATGCTCGTTATGAAAATGTAAATGTCTTCCAAGAAAAAGAGACCATTGTTTGAAAAAATAACCAAACAACGTAAAACATCCCTCATGGAAGTACAAAATTTCTTCCATGATCATGTAGTTCTAGCAAAACAGAGAACGGCTTAACCATTAAGCAAAATGATTGGCAGACTCTCTTTTTTTTTGCCCAATATAACAAAGATACAAAAATAAACGGGAAAATTTCAACCAGCTTACTTACAAAGGAGGAAGATCAGAGTATGTGAAGTAGTGATCTAGAAGCTGTAGCTGAATCACAGGCAAAAACTGCAAGACACAACACCATGCATACACGAAGGCCAGTAAAAAATTGTACTATGAAATGAACATCCATCTACAAGGGGTTTACAGTGTTGTATTTATGTACTGAGAAAACAATCAGAGAAGTGGATACTGTGAGAAATGGAGACTAAACATCAACATAAGTGTTACTTTCTAAAATACGACTGTATTTCCAGCAGGGAAAACACTTCTCAAATATTATGCAGCTTCGAAAACTCTCATTTCAGTAAGAGCTGGACTTTTAACTTTCTCCTTGCAGTTCATGGGACATGTCCTTACTGAAATGAGAGTTCTGTATACCAGTCTGGAAGTTCTGTGAATAATTTCCTGGGACGAGGAGGACACTTCACAGGAGCACTAAAAATTTTCCCTGATATTGTTAACATGTTTATTTTTAAAATTGATTGAAACTCATCCTTCAGTTTGTCAGCATTAGGGTGGCCAGTCATGTGGATCATGTCACAAGCTCTCATTATTCTAGGCCACTCTGAAGCTCTGCTGAGGTATCTGAAAATGTCACTGTATGAGAGAGCACAAAATATACCAACCCTTTTTTTAAATCTATTCTTCCAAGCAGTGCCTTCTTGTCTATGATTTCCCCTCACCAAGTACAGTGATTCACCTCCTTTCAAGCGCCACGCATCCAGTCAGCAATGACTGGGACCTGGCAAAACTGACCAAATACTAAGCCTGGTTGGCTATTGAACAGGAGTAGCAAGTGGGAGCACAGACAAGAGATCTAATGAAGCTCTGTACCCAACAGCAGCACTTGAATCACTGTATAATCAATGGATATTAAGATGTTACAATCACAAAAAGAACAAGAGAGTTAGGCATAGTAGACTAAGATAACAAAAGAGAATAAGTGGAAGACTTACCCGTATGCTAGGCTCACCTACAAAAACACCAGAAGAGGGGATCTCCAGACGAGATCCTTCCCCACTGGTAGCCAGCCATTAAATAGTTCTAGGAGGGGTGCAGCCAGGTTCTACCCCTTCCAGCAGCACAGGTGAATTGCCTTCACCTGTGCTCCTCTGGCTGACTCATGGCTCGCCTCAGGTGATCAATCAGAGGTTCAGGCCCTGACTCCGCAGTTCCCATACAATCACAAAACAATTTTACATTCATTCTTTGCCATTTACCAAGGTCTGCACCAGTTTGGAAAGGAGGAAAGGAATTCTGAAATTTGCTCACATTTACAAGAACACCTTCCAAAAGAGAATCTCTTAAATAACATTCTCCTTTATAGCCTGATTGCAATAATCATCACACAGTCAAGCTGTTTGCTGGTTACACTCAAAGCAAAACATGCTTCCAGCTGTGAGAGTTAATTGCTGTTTATTGATTGGCTTTTGAGGACATTTATGTTATATTTAGTTGTATGCTTAAATGTACGTGGTTTGGTTTTTTGTTGTTGGTTTTTTTTATTTGTATCACAAGCGTTGATGAAAAATGGCTGTTGCTTAAAGCAGTCAGCTGTCTTCAAATGATTAATCTCTTATTTATGTTCAGAATACGCTTCACCTGCAAATGTGCAGAAACTTCAAGAGTACTTCCAGTCAAGCTGCCATGAGCGCTCTTCACATGCACTAGAAAGAACAGGTAATTATAAACATCTCACTACTGAGGAAATATTTTAGAAGTCACAATATCAACTTGAACTGGTTTCCCATCTCTTTAAGTGTTCCTACTCTTAACAGTAGCTTGTACAGATGCTCCAGAGGCATATTCAGAAACCAGAAAATAAGCACAGCAGAGTTCATAACCTTTTTGTCTGCAGTAGCTAGGGTAGAGTGCATACTTAGTCCAGGAATGTTTATAACACTTCTAGGATTTTTTTTTTTTTAAGCATAATTTCTAATAGCCTTTACCTTTATTTAATTTGTTCTGTAATGACATACTCAAAGAGCAGAGAAGTTGCCTCAAGTGTTACTCAAGGTCTGTGAGGGCACTCATGGAAACTCTGACTGTTCAGGCTTTTTTCAGTGTAGTCTTCCACTGATGCAACTTGAACAATGCAAAAAAGGCAGTGATAAACAGGAAAAGTCAGACTATGGCAGACTATGGCAGTTTCAGACACTGGGGAGGGAGAAGGAGGAGCAGCAAATCAAGATAATTGAAATTTTTTTTTTTTTACTGTATTCTTCTCAAAGCAAGATTGTTTCATTTGGAACTGGGCCTGAAGTTTATGTCACCTAAAACTGAAATTCTCCATTTTGAAGAAAACTATGAGCACCAAAAATATATTTTTTCATATTTTGTTTTGTTTCATTGAATTGTTCCAAAATTGTTTGCAGATAAATCAAAAACAGTTCTCATCTAACCAAACCTGTTTAATTTATTCATTATTAGGGTGCCAAATGGACTCATCACAACACGCATATTGCAAAACTAATTCCCAGTCTGTACAGAAAAATTGATTGTGTTTCTACACAGCTCCATGAAGGAAATACAAATAATTTCAGAATTAAAATAGTCAAAAAGCAGTAACAGGACCAGGCAGTAATAAAGTTGGCTACCTGTAAAAGATATCAGATATGATATTTATGATATCACATATGGATGTGATCACAGTGAAGTGGTGGGTGATGCATTTTAGCAGTGGCAATTGTGAAAGTGGGTCACATCTGCTTGTGCTGATTTTTATGGGCATGGCATGCAGGCTCTTGTTCATTGCTGGTGAAAATTGATAGCTAATGGTGGTATGTTGAGAAATAGTGTTTTGTAGCTGAGAATTTTCTCTGTCACATAATTTTACTGTGTTCTCTGTAACTCTTGTAGTTTCCATGGAAATAAATAGGAGGCATTACTTTCAGAGCAAGCTATTTGTCTTTGTTGAATGCAAAGGTTAGCAGCAAACAGAATAGTTACAGAGTAGTTTTCTAGCTCTTAGAAGTGACAAAGTATTTACTTGGTTTTACACATTGTTTAAAATATCAGACAAACAAACCTAAACTTCCCCCACTGTTAGGGTTTGGATCTGGCTGTTTTTACATTTACTTTAGACAGAGAAATGTGTTATCAATCTAGAATCTCAATCATAATTGCTGTTTGAGGGGTCAGGCGATGCACCAGGTACCATCTTCAAAATGATTAAAGTTGACATAATTCAGTGTCAACTTAATGGAAGCTCTATTGCCAACTTCAGTGGGAGAAGAATTAGATCAGTGAGTGCTTCTGAAAAAGCATATCTTAACTCAGGTCAAGATTAAAAGACTGCCACTGAAGAATCACATTAATAAAGTTACTGAAGCGAACAACTCCACTTTCAGGTGGATTTGTAGAGTAACGGAAGGATGAAATATAAATACATAAAATTAAGGAGAACAAGCACACAGTAGTAATTTTAAAGTACCAAACGCCATGTAAATATACACCTTGTCTGAATTCAGCTGTGCTTGAATCTCTGTCACTAGAAAAATAAGACAAAACTTGAAGTCAATGGATAGTCATGGTTGTTCTAAAAACAATGTATACATCTCTTCAATAGCAGTGCTAACAGTAGAAAGAGGCAGTAGCTTCAAGTTAGATTGCTTAAGATTCTCCATAAAAATTAATTCCAGCCAGTCTCATCCTTCCTCAGCACATACAAAAATAGGAACAAAACAAACGGTCTGTGGTTTTTCCCCCCTTCAGTATCATAACCCTGTTCACTGTTAGTTTTCTAACCACAAGTTGAAGTATCCAAAGAAATACTGTTTTCTTATCTGTATCATGACAGAAAATGTCAGGTAGATTACCGACACTTTTTGCATGTTATGGCCAAATGTGGTGTATTCTTCACCACTTGAACTTCTCCAATCTTGTTGACAACCTTCCATTTTTGCAGATAGTATTCCCAAGGTTCACGTCATCTTTTATTTTTCATTTCTGAAATCACTTAGCTTTCTATCTATGGAAGTCCTAGAACGGGTTGAGTGCACAGCCAGCCTTTAAGTGGCATTTACTCTTTTATGCCAAGCAAAGGCAAAGTGAAGAGAAAGCTCTCACATCCCTCAGCTGCTGAGGCTCTCTACAAAAGATTTTCCCTTCTTTGTTGAGGCACCCTCTTCTCCACTGTCCTGATTACATTCTCATTGAAATCAGATTCCAAGATCCGACAGAGGAGTAGGAGAATCTGCAGTAATCAGTAATTAAAACAAGTACTTCTGTTACTGAGGGCAGAGAGAAAAGGCTTTCACTCTTTGCATACAGAAAACAGCTAGCTGGTGTGGGGGCTTTGCGCATTTCAGGCAATATGTCCATAAATGCTCTTGTATTTGTGATAACAGCACATCAGTAGTTATTTATGTTCTGTACTGGAAAATGTGCAATATGCACTTCGGTACTGTTAATAAAATGCTGCATTATAACAAATCTATTGCACTTGTTATTTGCTCATTTTCAGTCACAGAGTCTGTTTTGCTCCCTGCTTCTAAAATCAATTATGTAATAAAGGATTTAAACGTTATGAACACCACAGAACACAACTGCCTTAAATGACAACATGGTCTAAATAGCATGTTATGCTCCGGCACTTATTTGATGTACCTTGTGAGAAGAATTCATGGTATAAATCCAGTCCACAATAGGAAGGTGCCCACAGCAACACTGGCAACCCCTTCTCAGATCATCCAGGAATGAAAAAGCCTGGAGAATAACCCACTTTCACGATTGGAGATCAAAGCTGAAATTGCGTGTGAGAGTGTGTGTGCCTGTAGAGGAGCACACAGAGAATGGAGAGTTGGCTTTATTGCTTGTTCATGTTCTATCTTGCTTTTTAATAAATTGCCTGGTCTAATTCCCACTGAAGTAAACTAGACAACTCCCATTGTCTGAAGTAATGAATTTAGTCCAGGAAAAAAATGTCAGAACTTTTCAGCACCATTAAATTAATTCAAGAAGATGAAGAAAGAAAAGAAATTACCCAAGAAAAATATTAAAGTTAAATTCCATTTTCTGGTTTTAATATGAGCAGCTATGATGCTAGCTTGTGACTTTGAAACACTGGTTTCAATTCTCTGTACTATTTAACACAAGAAAAAAAACTCTTAAAGGAGGAACTCAAAATCAAGTTTCTTCAATACATCAAATACTCTCTGATAGTCAAGGCATTTTTTTCAGGAATAAGCATGTCTAGAGCATGCGGACTATAATCCCACATACTGTAGAGAAAGGACTGCATAATATCACTGTCAGATGCTGTAACCATGAAGCTGTTGGGTAAGCTGGACTGCCACCACCATCTAGTTTTTCTCCAGATGTTTTTCTCACAAGCTTGGAGACTGCCACTCATTCCAGGTGGAGATTATTCTAAGAGATATACCCTAACTGTGCTTGTAAGAGCCAGACTATGGGGAGAATGTATAACCAAGGTTCAGATTCTGCCTGGATCCACATAGAGGCCTACCAAATCGCTCTACCACAATAAAACAGAAGTTATTTGGGCATGCATTGCTTCATAAGAACCAAAAAACTTCTCCAATTAAACCATAGGCATCTATGAGACTAGTTGTGGAGGTAAGTCTTGGTTTGAGATACTCAAATCACCCCCCCTGCCCTAAACAATTTTGCATATATCAGTTCAGCGCTCAGCTTTCCCAATCAGGAATGAAGACAGTATAAAATTCTAACCTAACAAAAGTGAGACAAAGACAAACATACAAAAAAAAAATCTGAAGTCATGAAATATAAACAGGTGTTACATTTGTATCAGAGAGAGAAATAAATTTAGAAAGTGAACATCTCTGTTTCTTTGTGAACCTCCATGAACTTCCCCTTGGATTATGCCTTTCTTGCTGTGTTTACAGGAAACAGAAAAATGATTGAATGGAAGAATACTACTTCTTAAAGGCTTCACTTTGCAGATACTGTAACAGATAGTTGAATAGATATTTTCATGTCTTTCTGACTAATGCTGTACTTCCTAGTAAATGTATAAATATATCATTGTTAAATAAACAGTCCTCTAACTTCTTGTAATTACATACAGCTGCAAAAACCTGTTCACTGAAATTTCAGGAAGCAATGCAGAACTTTTTGCCTGTTCAGATTTTCCCATTTCCCTAGGCATTTTATCCTGAAGCATGAGCTTGTGTGTGTGTGTGTGTGTGCTTTTTTTTTTTTAAATTGCTAGAAATGTATTTCACTTTTTAAACTTTTTTGTACTTTGACTACAATTGATACTTAAATGATACATATGTCTTACCCCAGGGATCTTTGTCTAGAAAAAGCTTTTTGAAAAGGCTTTAATTTAAGCAGAGAGAGCAGGTAAGGTTGACAAACACAGGTACCAGCTGCCCATGATATCCACAAGTTCATTATCTGCAGAATTGCTCATCTGCAATGCTTTGATTTAAATTGGCAAATGTCTGAAGTGTATCAAGTTTCAAACAACACAAATAAAACCCAAACAAAGCAGCAACAAAACAAACAAAAACAACAACAAAAAAACAACTTGTAGTGTCATAAACCCACGGAAGCCATTTAGGATGAAAGATGGCCCTGACAGAAGCCTTGATCTAGACTGCTGATGAAATTCAGATCCAAATCTGTTCATTCATAAACTAGTGAGTAGAACCACGCAAATTTTTTAAGTACAAGTGAAATATTTTAAACACACATAACTTCTTGCTTGGCTTTTTCCTTATAATGGAAGAAACCAAAATCCCAAATCTGAACTCCATCTGAAAATCTGGGAAACTTTTTATCTAGCTCCAGACTCGGGCAGTTCATTTTATGTGACTTCATTGCCAAATAAAAGAGTAAAACTTTTATTTACCAAGCAGCCCAAGATTTAGATACTCAATCCTGAACAAACAAACAATTCCTTGAACTCCTTTTAATAAATTAGAGGAAGAGCTGCTGCTTATCTGTTCACTAAATAGCACATAATTTCAGACATTTTTTTCTTTACTATAGCGCAACAGAGAAGTCATTATTAAAAGTATGTTTTAACTTCATTATACACAGATAATGGTAAATTTGTATACCACACAAATAGATTTGTTTTGAGGCAGAAATTTTAAGACTAATGATAATGAATTCCAAATATAAGAAGCTCTCACCTCTTCTAATGGTGATGGTCTTGGACCAAATGACAGATCCATAAATATATAAGTTACATTGAGCTGTGGAGTTTTAATCTCATCTGGTCAGGACAGGTGCATGAACTTTGTCTCTGAAGATCCTTGCCTTTTAACTGCAATATCCTCCTGTTGCCTGTCCCAGATTCTCATCTCTGCCTCAGAAGGACAGGTTGGAGATCAGAGTGTTGGCACTAAAGAATGGAAAACAGAACAGGAAGAAAAGTGTGTGGGACTGCTTAAGGCTTTAATCCTAGCGCATCCTCCTTCAATAACTCTAAAAGTTCATGCACAGTACTTCCATTGCACAGCCCAAGAGGATAAAGCTGCCAAATTCCATGTGCAATTAAAATCTTTGGAAAGCAGCTTGAAAGATCAAATCCTTCCATGAACTCTGATTCTTGACCTCTCTCTTCCCTTTGGAAAGCTGAGCAATCACAGCTAATACCTAACAAAAATTAATTAGGATTCATCCTCTTGGTGTAAATAGAGTAATACAAAAACTGTAATTGTTTCCAGCAAAATAAATACATTTTGATCACAGGAGTTTGATAGGCCAGATACTGTTTTTGCCAGGTGCATAGAGAACACAGCGGCTGAAACAAGCTCCAGCTTTTTTTATCCTCTAATATATTTTAGCAAAATTCTTTCCTTACTTTGTATTTTTCAAGAAAAAGCTAAACAGATTCTTTGTGCTAATATACAGATTGTCAAATAGAATTTTAAATAGATGCAGAGTTGCTTTGAGCTGGATTCTAAAGCAGATGGAAGCCAACATAATTGTTGGAAAAAGAGGTTGACATTCATGTTTCCTGACACATATATATGAGGGCAGACTGCAGCATTCTGCTCCCTCTGAAGTGCTGGGATTTGGGCCAGGTAGCTGCTATAGTCAGGTTGAGAGGACATAAAGGAGAAATGGAGATAAGTCAAAATGATGCCATGCACAAGGAATATTGCCTTGCACAATCTAGTTTAAACAAAGGAACAATACTGCTTTATTGTTATAATTTACCATAAAAAGAATTGCTGTATTTTTCTCTGTGCTTATCATAGCTTCAAGGATCCAAGACTGTCTACATCTAGTGAAAGTTTTGCTATTTGCAGCCTAGCAGTAAAAGGATTTCCTTTAAATCTCTCTTCTTTAAGTAAATTGTTAAAAATATATAACATTTTAACAATAAAATCCAAATTATTTTCCTTCCTTCACTTTTTAAAATCACAATTGCTTTCTCAATTAAGAGACCAGGCTAAATTTTTCCTGTTCTATTATCAGTGTTTTGGTGCAGACTATCACTTGTGGATAAAATCACATAAGAACCACGATGTCTTTTGGTGGACACTCAAAAGCTTCCTCAACAAGGCAGGGAAAAAAAAACAGGGGAAAAAATGGTATGATCAAAAGTTTCACTCAAATACAATTTGCCTCAGGAAACAGTTTACTGGGCAGAAGCTTTCTACAGCTTGGATAGACAACAGCTTTCAGAAACTGACTCTTACACGGTTCTCTTAATCGGAGACTCCCAGAGGAACTTTTCTACCTTCACGCTTTTCACCATCTGCCTAGCAGTCACATGAACAACGAATTCTTCCCATCAACCAAAATCCCCCTTTGTGCTCATAGCCTTTATGAGGACCAGATGTTCTTGGGTCTCACTAGACTTAAACCATACAGATACAGCTGGCAATAATCTAATTAGGCATAAACAGGTCTCATCTCCCCTTAAACAGCCATTCATCTTATGACCAACTGGTATGTTTGGATATCTTAAAATTTTCAACTGGATGGTTAGCTTGTTTCTTTAGTGTCAAGGAGGAGGAGGTGTGTATGTGTAGGCTTGTATAAAGTCTCTCCCTTCTGTTAATGTCTGGCCTTTAGGAAACATGCCAAGACCACAAACATACACCACACTCAGAGGCCTACATTTTTCTCATTTAAAGCAGCATACATTTACATTGGCTCGTCTATCTTCAACAAAGAGATCTAGGAGTTAGATTACCTTGCTAAAACTCTATCTCAGCATTATATTAATATGAATGTTAGAAATATATATGACTGTACTTACAGTTTTCCAGTTGCTCTATTTTGGGTGGCAGTTGCCTTTCTTCCTTGTTCCTTGCATGTTTCTTCTCTCAGTCTTCTTTTCACTCTATAAACACATATCTCTTCATCTACATACTTCTCACCAGTCTGCTTGATCCCTGACTGCAGAATGAACTGTAAGAAAAAGACAGGTAATCTGAGCTATGACGCAGCTGTTGGTCTGTTGGTTTTTTCTTAATCAAACCACAAAATCCTATGACTACTTGACTCCAATACAGAAAAGTTCAAAGCCCTTTGGTGTCACATGGAAAATACTTTTTGCTGTGTAAAAAGGTGAAGTAACCTCTACCTGTGGCAACTTATATTTCAGCCAGGATAATGATTGAGCTGATAAGTTTGAGCATGGGATCTAGAACGTGGGCACCTTGCCCACTCATGACTTGCCAGTTGCTGGGAATTATTTGCCTTTCAATCTACACAAATCCTCACCAGCCAGACATTGTGCATGCCAGTGAAGTTCACCAGTCAGAGTAAATGCAACAGTCCCATTGGGAAGTTGTGATGTGAAAGGAGGATGTTAAAAAAAAAATAAATCAGTCTGTTGTAGAGGAGGCTGAGGTGCAACTCAAAAAAATGCTTGCAAAACTGGAAAAACTTCTGTGTTAATTCAGACATTTACAGGGAATTACAGGCAATCTGAATGAATTCCATTTCAAGGTCAGAGGAGTTTGCATAAATGATTCTCATTTATGAGAGATCATAATAAACATCAGTTAGAGAAGTATTTATGACTGGGAACAAGCTTGTTTGTTAATTGTTAACTGATGAACCAAATCCTACGTAAGGTCACATTTTGAAATAGGATATGGAAAAGCAGTAAAGCAGATTTAACAGTCTTAGGAAAAAACTTCTAAAACATCAAAACAAAAAGGAGACTGAGGTGGAAGTGGCTTAGGTCAGAGTCAGTGCTTGATGAGGACAAGTGAAATATAGGAAATAGTTTGTTTATTAGATTTTTCTTTCCTTAAAGATAAAATAATCATTACTGGTTGGCTTATATGATGGACTACTAATGTTATGTATGCCTATATTCTAAAATTGTAGCTAGAGAATAATTCTTCCTTCTCCTGAAACTTTTGTAAAGTTGCATAAGCATTAATTAATATGAATGGGTTATTGACAGGGAATGCTAGGTAAGGAGAGGTACTTGCCTCAAATATATGTTTGGAGAAAAGAAAGCATCCCAAGCAAAAAAAAAATCCAAGCAAAGATTCTGTTGAAGAGCCCCAGATGTCCTTATCTCTCCCTGATGTCGACTTTGCCAACAGAGATAGGGATTATGCCTCCTGAGCAAGACAAGGAACAAATATGAAATTGCACCAGTTGGGCACCTTGTTGAGAGAGAGAAAATAAGAGCATGAGAGCTGAGATGTTAAAAATAAATAAAAGAATAGAACTAAGTCTAGTCCTTCTAACGGACTTTGTGAAACTTCTCTATGGTTATTGTTAGCACTCCCAATGAGGAAAGGAAAACTGAAAGCGTGTCCCAATTCTGGATGCTACTGGAAAGAAAATAATGAAAAGGATTCACACTAAAGAAGAGGGACACATACATTTTCTTTTTTTACTTCGTGTAGATTCAGTTTCTGACTTTACCACGTGCATTTCATCTTCCCCAGATAAAAACTGATTTGTATCTATGTGCTCAAAAGGCCCCAGGGAGGATGCACTTTTATATTTTATGTTCCTGTGCAAGGGCTCAGCTGATTTAAAATACACTTGGGAGGCAGCCTAAATATTTTGATTCTGACTATTTTTGCTATTGCTAACCACCTGAAAGCTAATCATTATGATGACAGACATCTGTCCAAATCAGATGTTATTTCCTTTTTGTGAATTACCCTACTATCTCAGGGGATACATAAAAATAAAAACCATCCCTGTAGAGTTCTGCATAATTACTGACAAGACCAAACATCCATATTCTTCTTCCCATCTCAAATTTATGGATTGCTGCAGTAGGAAAGAGGATCTGTACTTAAACTTTTGATTCTTTCCCAGTCTTTCTATAGCTTTGTCATCTCTCTCAGGAAAACAGATCAGGGAGACTAGATCATGCTTGCCTAGGAAGAGAGGAAATTTTATTGCATCTAATCTACTCACACAGTGAATGGATCTGAGATTCAATGCTTAGGATATTTAGGTATAAAACATCTGTCTGGCTTCCTGACAAACCAACTCTGAAATGTAAATACAATACAATGCAGAGCAGAAATACCTAAGATGGCTGTGTATGAGCTAACAGGGGAACCTTCATCTCAGCATGGCATTGCAGTGCTGTACATAACACTCACGTGAGCTGGTGTTGCTAGTTCATTGTTTCTGTGTTGTACTCCCCTGATTAGTATGGACACGGTAAAGGAGAAACAACTTTCCTTCAAATGCCTTATTACCAGAGTGTGTTCAAATGGAATTCCCACTCTCCACATTATATCTGAGTCAAGATTTTATCAAGGAGGAGAGAATGACCTTGAAGAGGATACTACCCCAGGACTTCATCTGAAATCCTGACTCTCCTGCCCTTAGAAAGCCCTCTCATAAGGTATCATCTCACAGGTCGGAAGCACTGGCAGCCGGTGATGAATAAATCATAGCCTATAATCTCTTTAATACAAGTCTCGCTTCTAACTCCTAATAAATGAAAACACTATGTTTCCTTTAATAAGAAATGCATGAAAGTGTGCCATTCATAAAAAGATGCAATTAAACATATGAAGCATATCCTGATGTGACCCATATTTCAGTAACAGTGTTATCTTCTTTCTTGTGTGGCAGAGGGACTTGTCAAGGCAACTTCAACATTCAAGTCATCTCATTGAGAAGAATTGATCAAATTATTAGGAATAATTGTACACATGCAAAATAATTCTCCAGTGCAAAAATACTAAATATAAATATCTATTTGAAAATAGGCTGTAAAATCATGCTTTCTTTCTCTGAAGAAAAAAAATCCCTTTTATTCCTCTTATGAAAAATAAGGAGGAGCTTTGCTTCAGGCAAATTAGATCAGAAAAAGCAGTGGAGGAATTGCTCACAAGAAAAGGATCCTTCTTCCAAATAATTGTATTCGGGTCCAAATCTAAGAACCTAAAATGTTATTTGAAGAGTTAATTTTGCAGAAGTCTTTTACTTGTCATCTTTGACTTAAACAGTGTAGTGCAGAAAAGTGAGCAAATGAAAAAAAACCACATTCACCAAAATGGAGTCCAGCATTACTGAGCAGAGCGTCCATTAATGCCCTTCGTTACCTTCAGAATGATCTTTTTCACCATTTTAAATCTCAGTAATCATCTCCCTGTCATGGAAAAGCCTTATTCTAAGTAAACGGATTTCACTGAAAATTCTTTGAGCTATTACTGAACATTCCTCTTTCTACTGTCTTTTCTGAAGTACAGGACTACTTAATCAAGCAATTGTGCCCTTGCTCAATGAAGTCAACAGGAATTTGTTATTCACCCCATTTCTGCCAGGACTTAATCTTCAAATTTTGAAAGGACTGCCTGTTTAGTTAAGAAAGTATTTAGGCATACTGCTGTCCTAGGTGATAAATCTCTCTGTTTTCTTTATAAATTTCCATTCAAAAATACGTGAAAAAATACCAATGAATTTCTAGAAGTGGAAAACTGCTCTCTGTGTAATCCTCCACTGAATACTAGTGCCCTGCTGTCGATTTGGCAGAGAAACTGTAAGTGATGTTGTTTTGTTTGATCCTTACCATCTCCAATCAGCCAAAAGATTTATCCCATTTTCATGAGAGATTCCACAGTCAATTGACACAAACCAGCTACATGAGTAGAGATTGCCCAGTCAGAACAAACTCCTAGTAAATTCCAATAATTAAAATTAAGATTCTGCAATAACTCTTCTCTGTAATTCATGTTCTAAGGATCATCTAGACCTACTTACTCTGCTTGCTGCCACATATGGCTTCTTACAGAAAACAGCTGATGCCAGGTCTCAATTCTGATCTGCCCAACAAGCAGTGGCCTTCAAATACCACAGGTAAAAATGTTCAGGACATCCCCCAGAGCTGCAGGATGAAAACCACAACTGTCAACAACAGCTGTGCGCCAGCATAGTATAACTTTATTTATGTAAAAGTGAAGCTCGGCAGTGCTGAATACCAAGTTTTCCTGAAGGGTAGTCCAAAAGTCTTGCAAAAGCTAAGGTAAAGCTTGCCACATCCCAGCCTGCATGCAAAGCTCATTTATTTAACCTTGCCCTTTTCACTTTCTGCCACAAACATACAGCTGTGGGTTGTTTTGAAACAAAACCCATACAAAATGGCACAAATAATAGCACGCACATTTATCCTCTGGGGAAAAGCTGAGAGACTAAACAAGATGCAACAGACGTTAGCTGCATCACTTTTTACAGTCTGCAACATGCTGGGAGGCTAACAGTTATGAAAGCCATGGAGATTCTCAGCAGCCTGTGCCACGAAGAGCCTGTTCAGCCCACATTAGAAGTGTTGACTTCTAATGCATAGCTCATAACTGGGATTAATATTGAAAATAATCAAAAAATTGAGATTATGCAAAGAAGTTGCATCACTTTTACAATGTATAATCAATGAATCTTAAGATACTACAATTATGAAATAAACAAGAGAGTTAGGCAAAGCAGATTATGATAACAAAAAAAAGGATAAATAGAAGGCTTACCCCATCCTAGGCTCACTCACAAAAAACCAGCAGAGACAATCTCCAGAAGAGATCCTTCTCTACTGATAGCCAGCTCTTAAATAGGTCTAGGAGGTCTGCCTTCACCTGTGCTCCTCTGGCTGACTCACTGCTCACCTCAGGTGATCAATCAGAGGTTCAGGCCATGACTCTGCAGTTCCCATACATACAGACACACAACTCCACACAGCAATTGCCCCACTTCAGAGATATGCCCCCCCAAAAATGCTAAGGGTAATGAGTATTTAAACCCCATCTGATTATGGCATACAAGTCACCAGAGCATCTCCTGCATTAATAGTGTGCAAGTTCTGTCAGATCTTTCTGTCAAAGCCAAAGTGTTCCAGGAGCTTGGTGACTGCTTGCCTGCTTCTAAATTAGGTGCAGCTCAGCAGGTCCACCAAGTTCCTTGATATCCCTCATTTCAGCATATCTTTTTGACATGTTCTTTTATAAGCATCACAGACTGTTGTCCTTGCACTGCAAGTTTAGCATAAACGAATGGCATATGAGGAAAAAAGTTTATGATTTAAGCAGAACAAGACCTTGATACTCATAGGCATATGATTACTGTATACACCTAATAAAAATGTAAGCATTTACAAAATTGAAGAGCAGAAAATATGAAATATATTCATATATAATGAAATAATCTAAATATATATATATTGTATAAGACCAGGTACTGCTAATGATGAAGGAAAGCTAAGCAATAAAAGGTAAAATAAATACTTCACAATTTCTAACACAACTAAACCACGTTATTATTGAAAATATTTCAAAATGTATTTTAAGTTCTAGCAATTGCACAATTCTAGTGCAACTCCAATGCACACATCTTAAAACTCAGTATTGAAGAAGGTGAATGATAGTTCAGACAAAAATCATTCACGTAATACTTTAACTTTTTTTTACAATGAATATAAGCAAATCTCAATATTATCTCTTTGGATGCTTTGCATGGCTTTGCTGTGAATTAAATAATAAACGAAAGGGTTACTACAAAATGACAAGGAAGGGATCTTTTGCATAACTCCTCAGCTGAACTAAGGCAGATGAGAAGATCTCTGGAGATCATAAAATAAATGAGCATTTATAAATATAGATGGCGAGGTCCTGGGAAAAATACAGTTTATTACCCTTGGAGTTCTGGGAGAACCTGCTGGAGGCAGACTGCGTTCCCCAGCATTAGCGCTTGGCCAGCCACCTTCAAGAACATACCACCAAGAAATCATCTGCTGTTTGTATGAGTTATCAGCATGTGCACTACTATGCTGAGGTCACGGACTGCTCCCAGCAGAAGAGGACAGCCTGCCACATGGACTCCCCTAGAGCCTGGCACAGTGTGTGGAATGGAGACAGAGCCAGTTTGCATGAGAACTGAAAAAGTCAGCCTGAGAGACTGCCAGCCAGCTGTGGCCATTTTAACACCCTAGTTGAACACAGTGAAATTTGCTTTACTAAATTTCTCTTCCCAAAACCAAATTACTTAAGATTTCACAGAATGGAAGAAATAATTGAGTTTATTTTTGTTTACTTTTCTGGTAAGCTAACATTCACATTAAATTACACAAATCCAATCATTTATACTGTTTTGATTGTCTTCTTAAAACTTCCAGGCACTCACCATCAGCCAGTTACTGCTGTATGTATAACTGTCATTCTGCTCTTTGTTATACAGTATTTTAAGGTCATATGCAACATTAATCCTGTTTCATATTTTATTAGACTACCATTCTCTTCCACCAAAAAATGTTATGTTGATCTCCTCCGGCTCCAGCTGTAATTCTCTTCCACAGTGGATTTACTCTGTTGCTTATCATTACAGCACTAAGTACACTTGCTTTTAATAAAAGCAGGAATAAATTAGACTTTAGTTAGCAATTGTACCAAAGGGTAAGGTAATTAATAGCTAAACAGACATGATCATTCATGTAAAATGAATAGCATGGGCTACCTGCTTGAAATCCTTTTCAAACCTTTACTTGTTTTATTCTAATAACAACTAGAACAAGGCAGGGTAGTTAACTAAAACTGCTTTGGTAAGAATAATTTTTTACAACAGCCTTTTAAAGCAGTTACTCAGTAATTCAAGATGAAGACACAATTCAATCGTCAGAAACAAGAAATCTGATTTGACTTATTTGGGTCACAGTTTCACCTTTTGTCCAGATGAATCATATGAAATACTGTGATATGCAACACTACATTCCTTGGCCATATACTCAGTGCTATCAGTGAAGCACTTTGAAGATGGGCTATAAACAGATCCTGCCCCCAGTGCACACACCAATGCCAGATGAAGCAAGATGAACAAAGTGCTTGCTGCCACACCTGCACTCCATATTGCTTACTTTTAAGCTCAAAGACATTACCTTTGACTCAGGAACTGTGTCTTGTACTCTGCCTTATACGGCCACTACTGCCACTGAGAGAAGATACAGGATCTGGCCCAGATATGCCATACTTACTCAACATGAAGATCCACTGGCAATCTCATAATGTAGAAAAAAACATGACATTTACAGAATATATATGCTACTTCTCTATTTAATTATCATGGGGCAGCCACAGCTCAGACTATGTAACTAAGGAGCTGCATCTTTCTGCAAAAGATCTGTCTCCAGGGCCTCTATCACTTAATCAAGAGCAATCTTTCTGCTGCTTCAAATGTATTACTCTTGTATTAGGATTTTTACTGAGTCACATTTTCTGTTCCCCCCAGACCTGACATAAAGGTGAAAGCAGAACGTGAAAGCAGAACTACAACAAACTCTGCATTACGAATTCTGGTTGATTACAAGAAGCTATTGCCTCTCTACTCCTAGTCAAGATCAAGCATGCAACAGTAAAGGATCCTAGCCTGAAAAGACTGATTATTAGTGATTAAGAAATTGCAGAATCACTTAAAAATTACATTAGACAAAAGACACCAAATTGAACCTGGAATACCCCTCAAACATCCGTAGAATTTACCCCCAGAGGACAGATCTGTGAACATATTTGCAGTTATATTTCAAATATCACAGAAGCAAGTGTTGCAATTCTTCCAACTTGTGTTTGCTTTGGTTTGGAATCAGAAAGCCAGTCTGAGAGCAAAAAAGAATATGCTGCTGCTTTTGAATGAAGGAGCACACTGAAAGTTGAGTAACTCCATAAAAACCCTGAAATGACAGGTCTCCAAGTCAGGATGAAGAGGGAGGAAAGATTCTGGCAAAAACCTGTCAGAGCACAGCACTCTGATGACGGCTACAAGATGGTCCCTCCAGCTTTGTCTCAGAATCCAGGAGCATCAATTCACTGAACTCTTTGTGAGCCTGGAACCTCCCATGTCTAAAAACACGACTATGCCTGCAGTACCTGCAAATCTATGAAGATTACAGCCTGAGGAGTGACTCCTACAAAATTGATATGAATCTTTTATTTATGTTGTGTTTTGGAAAGAAGTGTCCAGCGGCAGGTGGATAAGAATATCACAGATAGAAGAATGGACTCTGAACTTACCATTACCACTTAGGAGTGAGACAAATGGAAGCAGTTCTGTGAAAATATTTTTTTTTAATTAATTTTTGTTTGCAAGCAAATCATGCAAGGCAGGCAGGAAGCTGATACAAAAATATAATGTATGTTTCTCAATGCAATGAATAGATCGGACCTATGGAACTCAGTGCCAAAGGAAACTGTGCCAGTAAAAAACTTGTAGAGATTTAAAAGCAAACAAATATTGGTAGAAATGCACCACAGATTACAAAGCAGATTAGGCACAGGCATATTTGGGAAACTCTCTGAGAATATAGTCAGAGCCTGAAAATGACTAGGATGGAAGTAGCACTTGTGTTTGACCTGTCCTCACTGTTCCTCAGGCATCTCTTTGTTTATATTTTGGGCTTTGTGGACAATTTCTATAAACAGTTACAAATGCTCTAATGTCCCAGCAGGCTTGGAACATTATTCTAAATTCCACTCGCCTTGCTGAACCATCTTAAATATTTTCTGGAGACTTATTTTTCTTATGAACCTGAAGAATAAGAAAAAAATTTTAGTCTCCCTCATCTATACACTCCATATCTTAGATTTTTTAAAAGCCTTTAAGAAACTATGAGTTTTCTGTGCGCATTTCCCAAGATAATTGTAACACTTCGATATTTCAGTAAGAATGACTCTGCAAAGACTGTGACATTTGAAGAATTCCACCTGAATGGCCCAGACCTATCATAACCCAAAAAGAAGTTCAGAAGAAGAAAAAAATAGAAATTAAAAAATGATGCTTTGTAAATCTGTTTTTAGATACATACTTTTATTTACAAGGAACTGTTGGGCTTATTTTTAAACAGAAAAGCTCATCAGGAGAACATTTAAATAACAGGCTATAGAGCATCAAAAATTAAAACCAGCCCAGAGTGATCTGGATTCCACCCATCCTTTCTTACTTATTTTAGCTTTTATTTCATGATCAGCTGCACTTGTCAAATGCTCTCTTAGTAGCCCACATCATGCCCTTGTGTTTACTCTATATGCATATTTCTCTCGTGCTCAGTCAAAAAAGATTAAACAAAATTTTATTAAGAATGAAAAAGCTTTACTTAACAAATACAAGACACCAATAAAATCCTCCTCAGTCTGTGTGTTTGATTCTCAGAAATTTCATCTTCCAGAGCTATTTTTTATTCATCCAGCACAAAGCAAAGAGTTCCTGGATTGTATACATGCATGAATCCACAACCTCTGAAAACCAGAAGTAGTCCTGTCATCAGAATTAAGTGGAAAAAAGTTTAAGAAACCTACATACTCTTTTGCAAATAATTGCAGTCTCTGAATGAATTTTTTTCACCAATATCTAGGTGTTAGTGGTTTCCATGACAACATTCTGTCAGTTTTCTACTATTTCCAGTTGTTTTCTGCATTAAAGTTACATGTGATATTATTCAAAGATTAGCTTCGGATTTTGCAGAACCTGAAATCCTTCTTAAAAAAGGCTGCTATACCAATAATGCTTAAAAAGTGTTGAGAGTCAATTTTGATAAGAATATCACATCCCTTTTGATATAAGTGTAGATAAGGAAACAGCAATGACCTCTTATGTTAGCATACTTTATCTTGTAGCCTCAGCTGCCTATTCATAATCTAGCTTGCTACAACACAAACATGTCAATAAGAGAAATACTTTGAAGAAAATCAAGCAAGAAAGATGACTGATGACAATCTGAGCCATGACAATCATAGCTGCACCTGCAGCAGTTTCTCTAGCCAGAAGCCCATAGATGCTCTAAGTTTTGTGAGGTCTCCCTCCAGCACTAAAATCAGCCTCAATTCTCCCAAGTTCATAATGGTGTCAGCGAACAAAAGAGCTCAGTTTTCAACTAACAATAAATAAATAAATAGATGAATAATACAGAAAAGACTTCATAGAAGACAGAAAACTTGGACCATTCAATATGGTAAAAAACAGTTATGAAACATCCACAATTTTATTCACCACATAAGTCATTCAGTTTTGTTGCCACAGCATACAGCATCTTAAAACTGCAAATGTTATGAGTGGGGTAAGAGATCTGTCGTAGAAGATTAGGCGATGTATTCAAGGAGGAATACTGCAAGACAGCCACTGTAAGTCTCAAAAGGGACCCAATCTTTCTCTTGACAGACACATCATTCTGTGATGGGAAATCTGAGAAAATCAAGTCATCTAATGGTTTGTGGGGTTGTTTTTTTTGGTTTGGGTTGGTTTTGGTGTGCGGGGGTTTTTTTTTGGGGGGGGAGAGGGACGGAGGGTGGGTTATTTTTTGTTTTGTCTTTTTTTTTTTTCTTTCTTTTTTTAAGTCGGACATTTGGTGTGATGCATCATTCACATTGGCTTGTATAGATCCATGAACTTGAAGAGCATTTAGAATTGGCAAGTAGTTCGGAGTGAGAATTCAGCTGGGTGCTGGAGGAGGGAGAATCCAAACAGCAGAAAATGCTCATACATAAATCCCATAAGGAAGAAAAGGAAAAAAAAAAAAAAAAAAAAAAGAAAAGAAAAGAAAAGAAAAAAAAAAGGATGCTGCAAAATTTTATGCGTGCTTAGAGCAGGGAAAACCTTGGAATCTTGGACTGACTTGGAACAGTGAAATTCAGTGATCCAGACATGAAAGGGCAAAACACTTTATCTTATGTTTGGTGCTAGATTTCTCTCAGGAAACATCAGAATTCATTACCTGGAGGAAAGAATGAAAGCACATTTGGGAAAGCCTCACACAGTGCCCAGCAATGCATACTTGTGGCTATGCACATAGCCATATAGAGTGTCATACAGCCAAACCTCTTTTTGAAACTTTTTGATCATGAAGACCAAACAAGGCAAATTAAAACTGGGAGTTCCAAGTGTCCTAAAGGCCTGAAACAACAGTGTTTCCAAAGCTCTTCTAACACTATTTTTTGCAGAGAACAGCAACAAAGGAAGATCTTCCTTGTTCTTCTAAACTCATTTGCAGTTTCCTCTCACAGGAACAGCCTGTCTGTGGATATTTAAATTATTTTTGAAGCAAATAAAATGTTGCTGTAATAATCCATTGCTGATTTTGGTATTACTATGCTGATTTTAAATACCATGCAGTAAACTGCTGATTAGCTATTGAGCTCCTCTCTGCACTGTACAAATCAATGAAATTTGTTCCTTTCTGTAACAGGGACTTATGTTAAAAGTCTGTTTCAGTTCATTATCTGATATGACATATTTATTGCATTTTGTGAGATATTCAGGCCAGGTGTCTTGATCTGGAAAAGCAACTAAACTGAAGACAGATCCAGTGGCAGACCGCAACCTCATTAGCATAACATTAAGAAGGATTGCCTCTCAACTAGGTTTTAACAAACAACACAGCTCACTTTTTCTCATTATTCTCTGCATTCTCTCCTACTGATGGGCCTGTAGTAGGAAATGGATCTTAATTTGCAAGAGTTTTCAGCTTTTGCCCCCTACTAAGACAAAATGTCATCTCTTGGCTCCTCTATTTATTCACTAAGGAAACTCCCACCCTATGAGCATTTATTTTTCATGAGGAAAAAAAAAAAAAGAAAATAATTAAAAATGGGGGTTAAAAAAGAAAATCACCAAGCCTTTCCCAGCCTGTCTCAATAGAAACAGTGAGCCCACTCGTGAATGACCAAATCAAGAAGGCAAGTAGTCAACTTGCAGCATCTAGAAATATACAAGTCCTGTACAGTGACAACAGGACACTTAAAAAGACAGAAAGCTCTAAAATCAAAGAACATTGTTTTCATAAAGGCAGTAAACCTGAACAATGTGGTACTGCAGATGAACTTGCCTAGTTATTTGCAAACCAAAGGAACACAATAAAAGGTTACCTTGTGCTCCTTGGGAAGCAGCTTGTAATTCATGGTAATTCCTGCTGAGTGGCTCTTGAAGAACTTTGGCAAAGATAGACAGTGAAGAATGTATTAAATGTATCAAATCACTATTGCAACATATTAATAAAACAAATGGGTTTACAGCAATTCCTGCTTTCTTATATAATCATGCTATCTAAAGTTATTTCCTGTGCCAGCTTCTGAGGGCCTTCATCACTTACCAAAACCAAATGTAAAACAGTATCAGTTTTGTTGGTTGTACACTTTTCTTCTTCTTCCCTGGACTCTGCAAAATCCACTCTATAATTTGGGAAATCAAACTTTCATACAATGATATAATTCCCAGTTGTTCCTCTCTTTCTAACAGGAGAAAGACATCTTTTTTGTATCCTTTTAAGTTCTAGATGGTATAGAGTAGACTTGCTGAATACATATTTTAGCTCTCTCCAAAAGCATTTTGCCCACTAAAAAGTATTATTCTTTCTTCCTCCACAGAAAATTTTAGTACTAACACCTTGTGCAAAACCACTTACCTAAACTCGAGATTGAAAATCTTTCATGCCTATTTCAGTCAAGATCATTGCAGTACATAATTTATATTGTTCTTAGGATGCCACTTTTACTTTTCTTATTGTTAAAATGAATTTCTCTGTTGGATTACTCAGACCCTGGTGTTACCGCTTGCATTTCTACTGCTTCACACCAACTACAGCAACGGACTATGAGGGCCAGTCAGTGTGCATCTGCTTCTGTCCGGCCAGTGTAAGAAGCACAGCCCATTCCAGAGCAGGTACCTGATCTAGTTTAGTACAGTTATGGAAGAATGCACTGTTGAACCCGATTGATGAGAGAAAACAACAAAAAAAAAACTTTTTCAAAACTCCTTACACACAAAAATGAGACTGAAAAAACAGGTGTCTGCCATCTCTTCATTAGACAGCTCAGAAGAGCAAACAGACCCAATTCTTACTGTGACAGCAAGTGCTGTCATATTACAGAATCAAATAATTGCAAGGGTTGGAAGGAATCGCTAGAGATCAAGACCAACTTTTCTGCTAAAGCAGTTCTCCACAGCAGGCTGCACAGGTAGGTGTCCAGGCATGTCTTGAACATCTCCAGAGGAGGAGACTCCAAAACCTCTTCTGGCAGCCTGTTCCTGTACTCCATCATTCTGACAGTGCAGATTTTCTTTGCATTTGTGTGGAATTTCCTGTTCTAGTTACTACCATGGCATTAAAATTAAAGCTGTTTATTTTGAACTCTAACAAAAGGAAGGCAAATTGGGTAAAATGTGAAGGTGCAGGTTCGTAATTCACGCAATAATGGTAGGACAACAGTACCTGGGAATTTATTACAAAAACATTTGAAATAAAATTAGAGACATTTGTACTCTTCCTACACACAGGAGAAGAGATACAAAACCAAAAGACAAGAAGAAGAGGAAATTGTTCGCAAAGTCTTCTCAGCCCTGACATCTAGATTGCCACTGGATCTAAGCTGTATCACAGCTTCCCTGCAGAACAGAGATCTGGCTTTAAACACTTTTGAATAGATCACCTTTTCCTCATGCAGAGTGCTGCAAGTATGTTAGTCAAATATTTTCTGTTAAAACATTTTTCAACTGAAATTTAGGCGTTTTAAAGAATGAGTAGGAAAGAGGTAGAGCAGGCCTTCCACAGAAAATGTCTATTACATCTGAAATCTAAAATCTCTCTCATAAGATGTTGCAGTTCAGGAACTGGGCTTCTCTGGCAGACTGTAATACTTATCTGGCTATTCTGTCACCTTTTACTATGGGAGCTGTATGGAGTGTCTCCTTTTAGACTGTAGATATAACTATCTGTAATTTCAATCATTTCTTCAGCATTTACCAATACAATTATAGGGTGAAAAGGAAAATCTTTTTTGACTTTTAAGAAAAGTCTTTTATTTTATTTTATTTTCACTAGACTTTCTATAAAAGATTATGACTTTCTATATTAAAAAAAAATTAGAGATTTACTGGTCAACTGATCCCATAGATACTCACATGAAATTTGTGCTTTACTGGTAGCAAAATATATCAGGATTTTTAAAAGTAGAAGGAATACTTTGAAGGGTGGTGAGTCTCAGTCCCAGCATTATCAGTCATGATAATAATGTGACTTCAGCTAGTTTAACCTTCCCTGCACCTCACTTTAAAGGCTCAGGCTACTTACCAACATGAAGATGCTGTTATGATTATTATTCAAAATTTCAGGTACTTGGTATTATACTTCTGAGTTCACTATATAAATGAACACAAAGATAGTAAAAGATCTACACATGAAGATTATAAGAGATTTTCTTTTTCAGCTCATCAATGTGTAGTGATGTATTAAGATAGTTCAGGAGCAGTACTTGAACACTGGCAAAAAAATTGTATGGGAATTTCAGATTGTATAAAGATCTATGCCACAATGCAATGCACTCAAAGTGCTTACTATTAATTTCCAATGTAATCACTCAATTTGATAAATATGAACCAAACACCTTCATGTCTCCAAATACGAATTAAGCCCGAATATATAAGTACGCTATTTTATTTTTTGCATACTACATTAAAAAGAAGGACCTTGAATAAGAATAAATAAATAAATAATAACATCCCCTTTGGACTTGGATATGAAACAAAACAAAACAAAACATCACCTTCGGCTGTGGTATGTAACCTTTTCTGCAGAACTACGCTTGGAGTTCACAGAGAGGCAACGTTCCTACGCAGGTTTGCTTTCGCAAGCTGTAGATACATACTGAAATTTGCAGAATTAAACATGTGTAAGGTCTCAGACCATACTACCGCATATTCTAAATATAATTGGTAATTAAAATGATGTCACCTGAAACTAATTCTGGCCCCTTCACAGCAAGCCCACATTTTGAACTCACATCATACTGGCCACGTGCATTCCAATCTGTCTGTATCTCCTGCCTCCTTCTTCACAGCCACACAGGTGCCTCAGTGTCACCTTCCATGCTGCCCCTCCTGCCCAGGATGTGCTGTCCAATACCATATGCCAAGGTACCTTCCTTATCAATGCTTGCTTTTCATTCTGCCTGTAGGAATGAAGACAGTTGAAATACGATATCAAATCCATATCAGAAACACCTCCCCAAGCTAACTATGAGATCTTTCTTCTATGACCCTGACCCTTGTTATTCCTGTCTGTATCGTACCATTCTGGTTTGTGCTTTTCTTTCTTCTTTCCTTTATGCATTCTTTTAAATTATTATTTTTGTTTGTTTGTTTTTCTATTATTTCTATTTTGTCAGAGTAGGCGTATTAGGGTCACAATCTACAGACTGAATTCTTGGCATGCTTCTGATCCCATACACAGAATACTCAGCACAAAACAAACTTAGTGATTGTGGAACCACTTTAGCAGTTTTCTTTCCTGCTGATTCTGTTCATGTTAACAGCTGTTAAGTACTAGAGATTTTTGAAAAAGCTATCTCCTTTATTCAGTTACTTAACTCTCAGTGAGGAGCCTATCTTTAGGCACATGTTTTAGTCTTTCACTGAATGCTTCAATTTTTTCAAGATAAATGAACTGCAAGTATTATCCCACCATCATTATCTGCACTGTTAAGGACAGAATCAGCAGCTTCCAGTGATGAGTGGTGTTCAGGTTTTCCTCCCTTCCCTAAATATGCAATTGAAAAGAATAGCACTATAAACGTCCCTCCATGTCACCTTCCCCCCCCCCTCCATGATAATTAGCTCTGGACATCTTATTTGGTATGGCTTTGAGCCTTTTCTGCAGGTGCCACCTCAAATTGCTGAAAATGTGCTTTTCATTCAAGAATCACAACAAGCGATCATGAAAGCAGCAGTAACAAACTTCATGACAGCTCCACAACTCTTAAATATCCAAAGCAGAACAGCAGGTTGAAATTGACTTAAAACAAACTGCACTTGACTCATTCAAAGCTAACACTCTTACGTCAATGGCTAAACAAAGTACATAATTTTATTATATGATCAAAAGCAAACTGTACCGATGCTTTATGACCTTTGTGTCCCATTCTAAAAATCCTCTGGGAACCTCAAAGTGTGCAGGTAAAAATTAAAAAGAAAACAGAAAGAAAATTAGAGCATTTTTACTTTTATTTGTAGAATAACACCTTTTTAGAGACAATATACACACCAAGACAAAGGCTTTCACCCACACAGGTTACTCTGATGTATAATGATACAAAGTTTCTGAGAAAGAAATATTATGATGTTTTTACAGGCAAGCAAAGTGCCACATGATCACAGGTTAAGGTGTGTAATTTCAAACATGGAAGATTAGCCACAATATGATATATTTCGGCACTAATGCAATCCATGGGAATGCCTGTTACCTTTTTGGAAAATCCTTCACCTATGTGCCTGAAAAAAAGTAAGTCAGTGACTTTCTCAGCGTGGCAGATGGCGTCCATCGCTGAAGAAAAGGTGCTGGCCAGATTTTGTGGTATGACGTGCACAAAGTCATTTCTGCTCCCTAGAGTATGTGCATTAGGTTTATTCGTGCTCAGACAAAAACTCTTTGTCCTTCTACTAACAGTTCCTCAAACCCTGCTGCCCTACTGTTCACAACTTCTATTTCAGCATGTGTTAATGGAAAAGATAAGGATTCCGATTTTAAGATGTTGGCAGAAAACAAATCCATATTTTGTTGCTCCAGTGACTCCTGGAACAGACTGAAAACAACTATTTAAATCCTATCCTGAGGACTATAACAGCAGCCAAGAATGCTTAAAAGAGGTTCCCTATCAAGATGCTGTTTTTCTTAGGCAGTGAGTAATTATTATGAATCACAGTATGTTCATCATTGTGAACACTTGAAGTCTGGTAATCTTTTTTTCTTTGATTTCAAATTATTAAAATCTTTAAAAGGAAGCACATATGCAACTAAAAGCATGCTAATGAGTAGCAGCCTTTGGCAAATATGTTAAAGACAAGGTGATAACATTAATCGTTGTGCCACTGTGAATGTAAATAACTGTAATTATTAACGTTATTTGTTAAATACAGAAAGAATGATTTGTAAGACACTTACCTGTACAAATTACTCTGTAAATTGAAACTGACTTCAGACATCACCAATGCTGTGAAGACACATTGGCCCTAGCAGTCATGATTGCTCAAATCACAGGTGGAAATCAAAGGTAGATTCACTATCCTTGGAAGTCCCTGCCAGAATAGAGATATGGCAGGTTGTTCTTTTTGTTCTGCTTAGTGCTAACTCGGTTCTTAGGAAGACAGTGAATGTGAGCAGAATGATCATGACTCGGATGCCTAAAAATTGCAAATTTGTAGAAAGAAATTTAGAAGGTTTTCTCTCTCAGGAAATATAAGAAGGGAAAGGTCCATATCTGTTGTATCCATTCCACAACAAAGACTTCTGAAGCCAAAAAATCAGCAGAGAACATTGTGCTTAGTAGAACAGTCATCTGGGAGTTCTGGAAACCATTGGTGAGTTTATCCAAAATGAGAAGAGTTGACAGTGAAGATATACCATTTACAACTTCCACAGTACCAGACAAAGTGAATCACAAGCGTGATTGTTCTGTGGCTCCTTAAAGCAGTACCTGAGAGAGTACCATTGCACCCAAGGAAATGACTTGTTAGTGGAAAAACTTCTCTACCAGTATTTACAGGGAACATAATTTCTCAAAAACATATGTGTTCATGTATGCAAATAAATTTCAAACAAAACTGGCCTTAAAAAATGGAAATAAAAATGTTTGTAAGAAAGAAGACAACATGAAAGACAAAGCAAAAGCACATCCATTAAGTGACTGGGATTCCCTTACTGAGGAGGAATTTTATAGAGTGTAAATATTGCCAGTCATCTCTAAAACAAGTGAAATCATTAAAAAAAATGAAAAAGGAAGCGAAAGCAAATTAGAGTACAAAAAGAGAATCCAGATCAGTTACCTCTATTAGGTTGTTTCTTATGTTATGTGGAAGCATAATGGAGAACTAGTAGAATATTCTTGAGGAAGGCTGTCAAAACTATTTTAGTATTAATATTTTTTATGGTATGCCATTAATCATGAAGTCAAGGAAACACACAATATACAGACACAAAACACAGCATAACGTCTCTGGAACAAACCATCAGATGGAGAGATTGGTAAAATTTAGGACTTGATTTAAAGATTAATCTTGGCAGTCCAGAGTACAATTGACAAGAAACAAGTGCACAGTTGTAGTAGATTAGAGCCTTCTAACACCAAAGCTTGTGATGCATCAGAAGAGGCTTACAAGCATATCAAGAGGGAAAAAGAAAAATTTGTTGCAGTTGAAGGATCTTTTATTAAAAGTCAGAAGGATAAGTAATGAAACAGGATGGTGTTACCACCAGCGAAATGAAAAAGAACTGACAAACATCTGAGCCAGTGGCAATAGTTTAGGGATAGCCGAAGGAATGGTTGCTTAAATTTGATATTAAGCTTGGAAGGAAATCCTGCAGTTTGTTGAAGGACTATTGAGTCTGGCACAATCAAACGTGGATCGATTTCCACAATTTCTGAGCTTACAAAAGGCTCCTGTACAGCAATGTAATAGCATTCCCCTGCTTCAGCTTACCCACTACAGCTCTCCAGACACACAATGCTCATTGATAATCTTGGCAGAGTGCTTTTTTGGGAGCCACAGAAGAGAACTTTAAACAGACCCAGAAGGTCCTTTTTTGTTGTTGCTTTGGATTCAGGTTTAATGGGAAGAGCAATAATGGGAAGGCAAGTTTTAAGGAAGCAGCCTGAAATGTGAAGAAAATACAACACGCAGCGTCCAAAGAAATTATATCAACAACATTTCCATTTCATATGTTTGGATGAATTTCACTGAGAGCTGGAGCAGAAAAACATTCTTCAAAAGCCTTTACCCAAAATGTCTCCAAATTTGGTAAAAAGGCATCTTTAATCAAATCATGTTAAAAAAAAATAAAAAAAAAGAAAATAAAGAAACAGAAACTCAATTACTACTGAACATTTTAAAGCTGTATATCTAAGCTGCTTGCTTAGTTTCTCATTTTGCAGCACAGTAGTGTTTACACTAATAAAGCCAGAATGAACAGTTGTTGTTTTTCTCTTCTCTTCCTTCTTCCCCTAGAAAAAAGGACTGGTCAATGCTGCACCAGCCAAAGTCTAAAATACTTTGTAAATCAATTCTCCGAAGGGAGGAAGAAAGGGATGAAGGGTGCTGGAGAAAATGAAGCAATCATTTCACAATAAAACCATGGAGATAACACTGAAGCGTGGCCAGAAGTGCCACATGCCACTGTAAACAGCGTGAACAAGTCTATCAGTGTAGTCACGAGCAGAGGCTGGTGCCAGAGAGGAGGGCATGGCTCAGAAAGGCCACAGAAGGTCCTGCTGCTCCCCAGGGGAGCAGTTGGTGCCATAGATCTGATCCAGCTCAGTGCAGTGGGGGTTATGTCACCATGGGACAAGGATTCAGAATACAGCTATGTTGTCTTATCTAGCAAGTTTTATTTCTGGCTGACAGAAGCGGCCTTTTGGGTCTCCAAAGACGCAAATCCCAGGCTCCTTTGATTTCTGAAACTGGAAACGCTTGCTATAATCTCAGCTTGTTTAAAAAATAAGCATGTTTCTATCCCTGTTCTATCCACTATCTGTCTAAATTATCTTGACAACATGTACTGACTGACAGAGTTGAAAGTGCCCTAAGTGTTTTCTTACAATCAGGTTATTTTCACAGTCAGGACAAACAAGTACCCGGAACTGACCTTGGAGATCTCTCTCAAGACTTTTAAAGGATCGCACTGTTCATTTCAGCTGTGAGGAACAGCACTGCTCTGACTACCGGGTCCAACTGCAATTGCTCACAGCTGTAATAACTCTAGTGTGCAAGCAGGGTGACGGCAAACCACTAATTCCAGGCCGGGGCTGTGGCCTGAGAGCTGGGCATAGAGACCTTACAGCAATCTCATTCCTCTGAAGTAAGTACTAAAAACCTCACTGGGCCCAATAGGGGCCAAAGAAAAGAAAACACTGATCACAACCACCATCCTCTTGCAGCTGCTTCACCCCCATATCCAAATCCTGGATGAATTCTCCAAGAATGTACAAACCACGCAGTGCTCCTATCCAGTGCCTTTAAGCAGGGCATCCCCAAGGAGCCCACACGTCCACCTTTGCTGACCGATGCTCAGAAATAACTCCTGCTAAAACTCTGGGCAATGGAGGGTAGACAGAAGAGAGAATTAATACTTTCTCTTCTGAAAAATCCTTTCTCTCACCGGCTCTGACACTGAGCACTCAAATACTAGCACTGCTGCTTTTCAGAATCCTAGTCCTACTCCTCTGCAGCCACAACTACTGTGAGAAGCAATGGGTGAAAGCCTTATTTCTAAGGCTACTAATGAAAAGAAGTGAGATAAAATGCTCTCAAAAACTGAAGAGTAAAACATAAACACAGTTGCCTGTAGAGGGAATTATTTGGATGTCCAGCAAGTACTGTGATTTTCTACTTTTCAGAGCTGAGTGCACACAGCATGAGGGCTTTAAAAATTCGCCCTGATGCAGGCTTTCTGGATCTGCCTATATCTGGAAACAGTTTTTGAAAAGGAAGGGATCAGAACGGATCAAATGATAATGTCTCCTCCTTGATTCTGAATGATTAGTAGTGTTATGTTCAGTAAATTTTTTTAAATGTTTACTTGCACTAACACTACAATACCCCTCGAATCTCTTATTTACAGTCACGTTGCCACAGCTCTTTTCTTCTATAGCTACTCTTATTTTATTTGAAATATGGCTGCATGAATGAACTCTCATAGTAGGATCATGTCATACCAGACAGTGCAAAAAATTAAAAACACAGTTCAAGTCCCACAGTTTTCCAATTCTGAGTAATTTTCACAATCTTTTATTGCAATTTATTCTGTTATTGACCCACTTCATGTACTTCATCCTTTTCATATACCCAAATTTGCCTACCTTCTGATACACCCCTGCTCTTTTCATGAAGTATGCCTTTTGTAAACTGACCATTCATATGCTCTTACTACAAACCCTTTAGAACTGTATAAATAAGGTTCTTTAATTCATGTAACTGATTAAGATGTGACTTTATGTCAATAACACATGACAACAACCTAACTGAGTACCTCTTGTAATATAAAAATCCTTCACCGATTAGGTCTTGCTTACAACTTCACTGGATGTTTATTTCCAAAGTACTGAGCACAGTATATATATATAGTAAGCAGTGTATGTAGTAACAATATTTTGCAAAGCAAAGATTTGCTATATAGCAAATACAGCAAATGGTCCCTGCTGCTGTGACACAGCCCAGTCACCATTGTGACGTTTGTGAACATTCCATTCCAACCCCCCCCCCCTCCCGCCGTAACAGCTGCCATTGCACTGCATCCTGCTCCTGTGGAAGGACGAATCTCATGGCCTGGGGAAAGAGCCACGGACAAGAAATGCTGCCAGGGTGAGAAATTAATCACTGAACATGTCTCCACTTTATCAAACACATCAAAGGTTTCTATCCTAAACAAGCCTTCAGACAAAAGATTTCTTGGACTCGCCTAGCTGCTGAAATTGGCCAACAGCAAGCTTGGGGACAAAGGCGAAGAGACAGTCTCTAACACTCGTCATCCTGCTTCTTTACACAAAACCTCTCTCGATAGGGCTTCTCTCTGCCATCTCTCAACAGGGGCTTCTTTCAGCCCCCTCTCCAGAGGGCTTCTTCCAGCCCTTTCCAGACCGCTCGGCCTTCTGTGTGTCCCTGTTTGGCTGCCACTTGTCACCAGAGAGTCACAGGCTCCCTTGCTGGTGCACAACAAAGACTCTCTGCTCTAAACCACAGCATTTCACATACAAACAGCATCTGCTTTTGT
>NW_024885087.1:0-23872 GCF_019232065.1 Centrocercus urophasianus | reverse complement strand
GGGGGGGAGAAAGCTTTGCAGACTGTTGGTGCTAACTGGAATCCTCTTTGCTCAGCTTTTTCCTCTACTGTGTTTCTCCACCCTGCAAGATGTACTTTAATCTTTATTTTGCACAACATTGTTGTGAGATGATAGAGGGAAGTGAGGTTTTGGCTGGGACCAAAAAAGTTGTGTGAAAGTTCAGAGAAATATAAACCTACAGAGCGGTATTTTTGTTCCTCTTAAAATTGTCAGTTTTACCAGTCGTTCTATGCCACCACTAAAGTAATTAAGGAAGACCCTGAACTCAGTTTGTCAACTCAGAGCTGGAAGAATGATGTGTTCTGCCCCTAGAATTATACAGATACCAGCATAGAGATATGCACTTAAGTATGCATGAATTACAAAGTATTTTTAAGTATAAACCAAATAATTATATGTGAAACTGGGGGAATATCTTCTGTGCAACAGGTGATCTAGGTCCAGAGGCGTAAGCTACTGGCAGATCATGGAGGTTGCACCTGGCTTCCTCAGCAGAGCTCTGTGGGCAGCTGCTCTGAGAAAGCATCTTCTGAAGTTATTTTAGGTGCTCTCTCAACTTTCCGGGCTTCATCTTCACCATCTATCTGTGCTATCTCTGCGGTAGGGCTGAAGTGTGGGCTGTTGCAGGGCAGCTAGCTGGCACAAGCGTCAGACTGCCCACCTGTATCTTGCCTCCCTTTGTATCATCAGGACACCAACTCGAATGTGAGAAGTCTTCATGTAAAGATGCATTGTAACTGTCTGGATTTCATAACGGGTGCATCAGTGTTAAAGAACTCCAAGGAAGAGCGCTGCGAAATGTTGGTATGCAGTGTATGCATGCTGTGCTCAGCTCTTGCTCTCTGTAGTGGCATGCCATCATCTTGCAGGTGCAGAGCGGGTTGTAGGAGCGGAAATGGCCACTAACTCAAAACCAAAACACTTTGCACACTGGTTTGACTTTTGAAGGTGTAAAGCGGCAGCTCTCGGAATGCGGTCCAAGGTTATTAATAGAGCTGGGGTTTTGTGAGGTCAGGAGTAGTGCCACTGTGTATTTTCTTCCTGTGTTCCACTGGACCAGTACGAATGAACTTAACTTGCTCCTTTGTATTTTTCCCATAACCGTGTTGACTTTTCACTAGCTAAGACTTATCTTGGGACTGAATCCTAGATTCTGCTTTGATACTGATGGAAATGGCTGGCTCTACATGCATCATTAGCCTAGCCTTAGTTAATGATACTTACTAGTGACTGTGCAGAACAGGATCATCAAAGCTCTTAGCAGTTCTTAACTAATTAATCCTCCTGTCTGTGAGCTGGAAGTTAAATAAATACCGTTTCCTCTTTAACAAAGGCGGAACCAAATAGGAAGATTAAGTGATTTGCATGGACTTAGTGGCAGCGCTGGTAGGAGTAGTCCTGTGCTTCAGTACTTATGGTCATCCTCTGTAGCCTTTCTTGTTGCTTTAGTAGTTTCCAGAAATGAAGCTCGTGATGCTCTATCTCCTGCTGGTGGGCACCCTGTTTGAGTGACCTTCTTAGTTGGCGGTCAGTACAAAAGAGGTACCATGAGTAAGGGGTCCTGGCTTCAACAACCTTCTTAGCTTTCGATGTAACAGCACTTGATCTGTCTACTGTTTTCTGAGACTTGGTCACATCCTTGGGGTTCTTTCACAGAAGAATTTCAAGAATTAGTGGTTCATTTCTGCTGAGGTTGGGCTGATGTCAGAATTCTCTTTTATTCACCATGGCCTTACTTTTCACTGGTTTGTAATACACACACAAATGTTAATAGCTGCCACGATGTAGAAAGGCATGGAGCTGAGGAATGAGGAGGTGCAGCCCATGCAGAGGGTTCTCATTTCCTCCTGTGTCATCCTGCCCATGCCTCAAAGTGTGAAGTGTGGGAGAACAATGGATCACAGCTGAGCTCAATGTTTGTGGAGATATTTTCCCTGTATCATACTTGTTAAATGTCCATTAGAGATGGATGATATGCTGGAATATGGGCTAATTGGAATCATAAATGATTTCAGTCTGAACTTAGCAAAATCTTTCAGCCAGAGACAAGAGGGTGTTTGTATACTTTGAAAATATTTAAGTGCTTTCTAAGTTTGGCGTTTCATTTCAAAAACACTGAAAGTTGAAGTGAAAACAACCAAATATTATTCATCGGAATCATGTTTTTGTTTTTAAAGTGTCATATTAAAAAAAAAAAAAATACAGAGGTTTTTAGAGAATTTGGAATGCAATTTTTTGAACATTTTGTTTTCTCAGCGACACAGGGTTTTTTTCCTCTGCTCTCCTGACAGTAAGGATACTTCACACTCAATGAGAATGCTCAGGATCTTTGCATCAACCTGGCTTTTTGGTAGTTCAGCCACTCTCCTTTTGTACCTCTTGGCTTTGAGTTCATTGGCATACCTATCATATTCTGCATGGAGAGCCACTTATGCTCAGAGATAGCCCCAGTCAGTTGCCCACAGAAGTATTGAGTTAGCCAGCAAAGACTGGAAAGTTCACGAGAGAGTTGCACTTGTGTTTTTCTGTGCAACCAAGAGGAGTTTAAGAGGACGTTTGCCTTCAATTGTTTGGACTATGGTGTGCATTTTAACATTCTGCTCCAGATCAGCATTCCCATAACTCCTGCTGGCATCCTGAAAGTAAGGGGAGTGATTTGTGCTGCAGAGGGACCTGGTGTGGAGAAAATACAATAGTTTTCAAGGAATAGTGATCCTGATTTCCTTCTCACCTATTGTCAGAAAATTCCTCTATGATTCTAATAGGTATTCAGTATTCTCTACTTTAAATTTCTCCCTGCTCCAGTAAGCCAACATCACCTCAACGGAGATGGGCTTTGTGTTGTTTTATACTTGTCTGCACAGCTGTGGTTATAAATTACATCACCTTCTATGAAAGCAGTTGCTGTCAGAAATTCAAGGTTGACTAGATGGTGTTATTTTCAGCTTACTAAAATGCTCGTTATGGCTAATAAGTTTTCAGTGGATGTTTACAGGAGCAGAGAGATCCAGTTATCCTTCCTAGCAGGCAGTTTTTTGGCTGTGGCAGAGAAGTACCATGCTGGGCAGCTGTGGGGTGCCTGGGGATGCCAGGACAGAGACTGGCTCTGCAGAGATGTGAGCTGCTGCAGGCAAGGTAGAAATTGGATTTAAAAGAATTTTCCTATGCTGGCTTTTGTCCTGCAGATTTCTAGGTATGAGAAGGAAAGGGGCGAAAACACACAAAGAGGAAATGAGCCTTATGACAAATGATGTGGCTACAGTGCTTAGACATGCTGTTGCACTCTGGTACAAAGACTGTCTTTCTGTTGTGTATTTTTATATCTTGCATTAAGTAACATACCCCCTTGGCTCCTGCAGTACAACCCTGGGTAACTCACAACAACAACAGTCTTAATAAGTGTGCAATTTGTGGGTAGTATGGCCTGGTGAGTCATGCACCCTGTTTGCCATTGTTAGGGAGCAAAAAACCATGGCTAAAATTGCATTTGGAAGGTTTCATTGCAGTACCTGGTGCAGAGTTTCTTAATATTTTTCACTTTCTCTGCCTTGATACCTAACTACTTCCAGAACAGGGAATGTGTAAGGAAGCCTTTGGTTTGTTTTTCTCTGTTTCCCAATTGTAGCATCTGAAAACCTGAGCATGACGAATGATGCCTTATCATTTTCCTCACATGGGCAATGTCTGAGGTTGTGGTCCTCTTTTTTTGACTCTGACCAAAATCAGCAGCTTCTCCTGCTGTGGGCAGATGCTATTTGGCCAATTCCCTGCAGCAGCTCTCCAGTTTACCCAGTTACTGGTATGTTTTGAGCAAACACAGATGAGGGGAAGTATGAGACACCATGTTAAGATACTTCCTGCCCAGTCCCTCAAAGAAAGGTCCCTGTGCAAATGCTTGACATAGAGATCATATTCGACCTTTGATCATCTGTCATTTTGTTGTAAGAAAGCATGCCATCATTTGCCACCGTTTAAAATAGACCTAAAGGAAGTGAGGGCTTAAACTTAACCTCAAACACATTGAGCCCTGCATTTCCTATCCAGCTATACAGCATGCTATCTGGTTTCCTACACCTCAGGCCTGCTAAGTTTAGTTTCTCCAAGCCAGCTGCTAAGTAGTAAGGGAAGCAATGTTTTCCCTGGATAAAGCATTCACTGTGCACAGCCATCCCAGCTCCTTGCAACCTTAATGTATGATCCTCCTGGCCAGCAGGCAGAAATATGCTTTCGAGGGTCCTCTCTTCTAAAAACGCACGTTTTGATTTCTTTTTTCTCTTTCTCTTCATTTCTCTCATGGGTTCCTGCACTTAATTCTGTGATGCTATGTTTTCTTGGTTTCTCTAGGAAGAACGTTATTAGCTGTGTGCTTAGGCATAATCGTGTAATGGTTACAAATGTCATGTGGTTAAACCATTGCTAAATTCAGCATTGGAGTATTATGCATTAATGAGTGTTAGATCAAACCCAGTGCAGTCACTCTGGTCTTCTTTCATCTTAGGACATGAATGAATGAATAGGAATATATAATGTATCATGCAGGAATGAGCTTGCTTCACCAGAAACGCTGTTTATTACAGAAAGAAGCTACATGAAAGAGCTGTAATAAAACTAGCCCATTTTCCTTTTCTGTTAGTATGATTTCTTGTCCATTTACTAGAGGCAAAATTATTTTTATAACCAAGGAGCTGCTGGTTCCTTTTTCAGAGGTTTCCTTTCAGGCCCTGTTATGAAAGCCACAGACGTTTCAATAGAGTGTCTTCTGGGGAGCTGAAGTATTTATTAATTCAATTTCTTTTCTTCATCTCGTATTTTTAAAATAAAACTTTCCATAATTGTACCTGTTTAGTTATTTTGTCCTATCTGACAGCCATGTGGCACAGAGCACAGTTGGTTGCACGAGTGGGAGCTCTTCTTTTGGGGCAGGCTCTGAATCTGAATTCCTATGGCACAGTCATCTGTTTTTTTTTTTCTCAGAAACGATGGGGCTCTTTCTGTTAGAATTGATAAATCATTATTATTTACAAAACAGGAATCTTAGTAATACTAATATCTCAGTAAAACTTACAGGACTGGGAAAATTCCCTCTGTCTCATCTCGTTCTATAAAACATTGGTTAAGTTCCTTCTTTTTATTGTATTAACAAATCTCCAGCATTTCAGGCCACAAAAGGAAAGACTTCTGAAGTAAAGGCTTTACAGTGCTGATAGGAACAGACAATGTGCAGGAGCCCTCGGACAGGTGCAGCAGCTCGGCGCAGAGGCGTGCATCTGTTCTGTGAATAATTCTTTCCCAGTTGGACACTGAAGGACTAATTATGGTATTTGTATGGAAGGGATGTTCTCTTTTCCTAGAATTGCAGATAGCTTTATCTGAGTTATTCTGATGTTTCCCTAACGTTACATCCTTCCACCTCTGCTCAGCCCTTGCTCCAGCTGTCAGTGCTCATGAATTCAGTTTTGAATTTGGCATCAGGAGCCATTTCTCTCTGGTTGGAATGAAAATGTGTTCTAATGAAATAACTGAGTCTAACCCAAAATGCACTAGGCTTCTGTAGAGAATATGACAAGAAAGAAAGAGTTAATTTCATCAAACTTGGAACTGTGTAGGAAATGCTCTTCTGCAATATTACTTCAGCATTTAGATATGTGTCCTTCTTCCTCTGTCCCTTCATGTTATAAGCTATCTCCCCATTCATTTTACTCATTTTAAAATGGGGTAGTTTCATAGGCTCAACTACTGGTTTTTTTTTGGGCAAATTGAGCCTGATGTCTGCTTGCTTTTCTGAAATGAAACAATTGAAAAAAAAATGAAACAATTAAACGCATGAAAAAGAATGCAAAACAGCATGTTTTCTTTATGGGAACTGTAATATAAATTTTAGTACAGAGCGCTGTCATAGAGATACGGACAGAAAATGCACAGGATGGAGCTGTAAAGCAAACATAAAAAAGATTGTCTGAAGCATGTAATTGAATTCACTTTAATCCAGTCATGCAGACAGAGGAGCCTGATGGCACTGCTCAGAATGCTCAGTATTAGCCTGCTTAGAAATGGCCAGAAATATGAAAGTCTCTGGATATTAATGGCTGCAGAAAACTGCTGTAACAAATCTTTGGTCTATTGGGACTGGTTAATGCAAAATTCGAAGCTGAAGGTCCTTCTGACCTGCCAGAGACTTCTGTGCTGAGGAAGCTCAGGGTATGCTGAATAATCCTGGAAATGGCTCCCAACAGGCTGTGATAACAAACAGGGGATGCGACCATAGTTTTTTATGTTTATTCTTGCAAATTTTGGGATTTCAAACTTGGCACCCTTCTTTCAATGGGTATGCATGTAGGTCATCTCATTGATTTTAGTGCAATGTGCAGTAATGCTTAGCCTCATTAAAGATAGCTAAGCAGCCTACATTAGGGAGCTGGAATGTATATTTTATCTCCAGGCTCTGCTGCAGTGCTAGGAGCATCTCAGTAATGTTTTTCGGTTAAGGCAAACTGTGAGAATACTTATTATCCTCTTATGGGTTGGCAGTGACACCTTTTGTTTTCACTCTTACCCCTGCATTTCTCTTAGTAGATTCAGGAATAGATTGCCTGGAAAAATAAAGATCAGCAGGAAAGCCTAAATCCATCCATTTGCCTGTCATGTGTTAGGCAAATGGTGCTGACGTTAGGAAATGTGCAGCACTTGACACGTGTGCTCTGTAGCTGTGCGGGTGTAGCTTGCAGACATGGTGTGCAGTCAGCGCTTTGTGGTGCTGACAGGATCCTGATGGAGAGCCACAGTGCACTGAAGGGAAGATAAGTGAATGTAAAAAGCATGTAATTGCACTTGTATGTATGTAAATATGTACATTAGTGCAGATTTCCAAAAATCACCGTCTATCACAGATTTACGTGTCATTTAGATGAGTTTTTGAGATGTTTAACTTTTTTTTTTTTTTTTTTTTTTACAAGTGAGGGCAAACCTAAAAACACTACACTTTGCAGGTGCCATGCTGCGCAGAGGGGCTGCTGTCACACCATAACAGGGGACCTGCACTGGAAGCCTGGCTCTTTGGCAACACAGACGAGGACCTCTAAGAAGCTTTGAAGTGGTGCAGTGAGAAGGTCAGGAGGGAAGGGGCTCGTGTCCATCAAACCCTGTCTGTCCCCTGCAGCCTAAGAGTGATGGAGAGCTCCACTTTGCTTTGCTCCTGAGTACTATGTCCCATGGTGACATCAGTGCCCTGCTGGGCCTGTGCCCCTAGGATGCTGGGGGGTCTGAGCGTGTTGTGAGAAGTGACAGTCATGGCTTAAAAGGATATGTTAAAAGGCTGCTGGAACCTTGTCAGAGCGATTGGAACATCTGTGTGCATGGAATCTTCCAGCACATTAGGAAGAAGACTTCAATGACAAGGTGGTGTTCCTGGCATCTCTTGGATGAGTTACTGTGCACAGTGTATGACACCCATACAGAGCCTTGAGCAACAGATGACTAAGTATCATCTGATGCTGTTACTGAAAAGTAATGGTGAATGTGTGTATTTCACTGAAAGAAGGAAATGACAAAACTTGGGCGACGCACTTGGAAAGAACTCAATTTCAAAACTCCTTTTTCCCCTTCAGGGCAAAGGAGTCACAATTTGGTTGGAATAAGCCAAAAAGCACAGTCATTTGCTTTTAAGTCTTTTGGAGTTATGCTAGAGAGACAGTGACAGAA
The DNA here is from genome assembly GCF_019232065.1 of Centrocercus urophasianus. Classification (NCBI taxonomy): domain Eukaryota; kingdom Metazoa; phylum Chordata; class Aves; order Galliformes; family Phasianidae; genus Centrocercus; species Centrocercus urophasianus. The sequence goes on along the minus strand of NW_024885087.1, from coordinate 16,153 downwards.
ACTTTATGAAGTGTGTTTCCAATGTGATGTTTTGGAGTGGGCAGAAGTTTCACTGCTGTCTTTAATGCGAATTGAGTCTTAGTACTCAGCGTGAGTATGTGTGATCTTGGCTGCACTCATAATTTTGCAATCGAATATCACTCAGTATTGACTTTTTAAAAAATTGATTTTCCTGATGTAAGTGATCTCTTAACGTGACCTCAAGTGAGGCAGGACCGACCCCTGTAAGCAGCACTCGATAGGAATGGTGAGGCCTGAGTTGGGCTGTCCTGACTGTGAGTACAGCAGTTGAGTTTCACCTCATCCTGACACGAAGCTCATCCTTGTCCTTCAGAGGCCTCATTCCATGCCAGCAGCTAGCTATGGAAAAGGAGATGGGTGCTGGAGGCCTGCAGGGAGCTATTTTGTGACCTAGGAGTACTTTTATTGTATCAAAGCAATGTGTTTTTGTGGATTTGTTGCAGACCACCTGGCTGTTCCATGAGGTAAGGCTGCTGGGGTGCCCTAAGCAGGAATAGGTGTTGTGCTTAGATCAATCTGTAGCAGTGCTGAGGTCTTATGGTTGCAGGCGGAGCAGGAGTGATGTGTTGCATCTCACAGTGGCACAGTGCTGGCCAATTGCTCACCAAACATAATGGTTCCTAGAGGCAGCTTTTTAAGTATGTGCAGAGAGATCTTGCGTCTTCAATTATCTTGTAATCGCTTTGTTATGACTTCAAATATTCACGTGAAAAACACTGGAAATAACAGAAATGCAAAATAAGCTAAAAGAACCTCAAAATTGTGCATCACTGTAATTTCCATTATTTCCTGGGTTAGACTAGATCAGAAATACTACAGGAAGTGCTTTTCTTGTGGTATTTTTGCTTCCTTTCCTAGCAGAGCCAGAGTGTTACACAACATGTGACAACGAGATCTGCTGCTGATGGCCTGGCTGTGAGAGCACTGGTTTCTTGCCCCCTGTGACAGACCCCAACCTGGCAACACAGGATGAGGACCAGCAACTCTGTGGACTGGAGGTGGCCAGGCACTGCTGGTGCTGCAGGGAGCAGGATGGGACAGTGCACAGGCAGGGGTTGAACAGAAGGGTATTGCCATCACTTCTCTTTCCATTTCTAAAAGCCTGCAGAGAGGCCTGTCAACCTGTGGTGTTGCTTGGAAGCTTTAGGCCAGTTCTTATCGTATCTGAATGGATACACCCAGCTCTGACGTGTGAGTTAGTGGACACTCAGAAGGGTTTTGCCTGTTCCTCAGGCATACGTTTGCATTTTTAGGCCTTCTGAGATCTCAGTTAGAGACATGGAACTTTTGCATCCAGCCTGCACACCGTCCAATTGATATTCTGTGGGGTGAGCCAGAGTGTATGCATTAAATCCTGCATTAAACCTCTGCTGATAGCATTATGGTTATTAAATAATACAAACAATTTTCCTGTTTGCCAAACAGTGGGGATTCCTAGTGTACACTGGGGAGGCATGAACTATAAAAGCTTCTATTCTTTTTTTTTTTAATTAGACCATATCTAATTAAAATGATTGCCTGCCATTACAAGCATTTATGAAGAATTTTCCAAATCAACATGACTCATGGGTCTGTATGGAGACGGACTGCACCGCAGTCGATTTGGGATCTGTTTGCCTTTGCCATGCAATTGTTCTTTGTCTTCATAGGCAGGCAGTCTGATTTATCACTTAGTGTGCGTTGCTAGCCCTACTGGTCTCTGCAGTTCCTCTTTCATATGAACTGATCAGCATGTTTTGCATACATATGAGAGCTGTGTTTGAGATCCAGTTCAGGGCTCTGAATGGACAAATCAATGCAAAGGTGAGAGCAGGACTGTCTTTAGATGATGCGGGTGTGGAATTTAACAGATGGAGATAACAGGCTTGTTCTTTCAGCTGTTGAAATCAGTGTGGAAACATTAAATGCCTTTCTCTTAAGCCATGCAGGAACAGGAACCATTGCTTGCACTTCAAGCAACACACAAAGCTTAGCCCCAGAGTACTGACTGTTCTAGAGGGAAGACAAGACCCCAGTCAGAACCGAGGCTAGCTAGCAAAACCTGCTGGAGAAGAGCCAGTCACTCCTGATAAGGGGGAGATACAGAAAGCCAGTCTGCAGTGATGGGAAGCCTCTCTTGGCCTGAAGAACAAACCCTGGCCCAGCTACAGTGAGAGTTGTGATAGTGTGCCTGGAGGGAAACCACTCCTGCTGGTTGCATGAGTGGCTTCCTCCTGACTCAGCTCAGTGAGAGACACTGGTTCCGGGGCAGAGCCCAAGAAGCTGCCTGTGGAGCTGAGGCTCCTTGCTGCAAGTAGAGCTGTGTGGCCAAGAAGATGTTGGGATGGTTTGTAGGGACCTTGGCTTGAAATATGAAAACAAACTTGCACGTGTATGGAAATCTGAAATGTTCAGGCTGAGTTCCCAGGCATGAAGGACTACTCTAAACTGGGGTTTAGAGTAGCATTTCTAAATTGATCAGATGTGTTTTTTTCTGTGAGGTACATCCATGTTAGCAGGACGGCGTAGAGTGGAGAAGGATGAGCCCTGTGAGCTGGGAAGACCAATGCTCTGGAAGCATCAAGTGATTGCTCCTCCTCCTGCAGATCCCTTCTGCTTTTCCTGCTCACTTTTTGCAGTGTTTTAAGTACAAATGATGGTGGAGATGTGAGGAAATAGGCCGGGAGCAGGGTGCTGCCTGGAGAGCAACAGTGGCAGTGGGCATTACTTGCTCAGCAACTGCAAGTGAAGGGCTCAGCTCTGCAGCTGGTGAGCTGAAGCTGGTGCTGATGTTAGTGCAAGGTTTGCAATCATACTTAAGCTGTTGCTCTCTCTCACTTTCATATCTACAGTTTTGGTGGGTTTTTCTTCCGAGGGTTATTAAGACAATGAAACATAAGGCCCATGCTATTGCCTTTTCTTTAGATCTGGACAGTCCAAATAATGTGTGATGAGACATAGAATTAGATTTCTATGGTAAGATTTTAAGTTTTTAATATAGACATCTGCATTTGAGTTTCTGTGTCTTTATTCTGAATGCAGAGTAATATGTAATACCTGCTGTGTGATGTGGTTATCTACAAGGCAGTGCCACTAAAAAAAATAGGAAAGGAAAAAGCAATATTTTCAGCCTTGTTTTGTAGGTGAAGAAGTGGGACACAGACAATGTATTTCTCTGTCATGGACTAGAAATTAAAATGTGCTTGAATTTCCAGTTTTTTCTTAACCACAAAACCAGATTTTTTCTCTGACTGGAGATAGTTTGCTTTGGATTTTAAAATGTTTCTTAAAACAGAGTACTGAAATAAAAGCTCTTGTATTGTTATGGCTGCTTCCAAGGACAGAAGCTTTAAGCCTATGGTCTTTTCTCCTGCTGCTGATCAAATTATACATTTTCTCACCTCATGTATGGTGGTTGTTGCTAAGACTTCTTTTTTCTTTGCTGTAACTTGAATTACAGTTGTATGCATCATCCAAATGCTACAGCACTATTTCCAGTGCTACCAGAACAAAAATGGCCTGCTTTTTCTCCTGCAAGCAAACACTTTGGTTTTAATTAATGACAATGCAGTTATTAGTTGTCTGCCACCTGCATGGCTTTTATGGGTCACTCTTGTACTTTTTCTTTCTCTTTAATTATACAGTTGGTAAAGCAGAAGCTGAGGCTGTGCATGGGACAGGGCTCACAGTTGCTAGCTAGGAGGGAATGGGCTTTGCAGTCAGGTTTTCCTGCCTCAGAAGACAAAACCAATAGCTGACGTCAGCATGAGGCTGGGTCTTGCTGCTGTGACTGGTGGTGGCTTTGTCTCCTTGGTGCTGTTGCTGGAGCTGAGGTTTTGCCAAGACTGCCCACCAAAGCTGCAGCTGGGCCACAAGGGCTGTGGTTTCTGCTCTCCCACTGGAAGTAAGATTTGCCTTCAAATTTAGGAATGCAGTAATTGCACCTCTAGAGCTGAACCCAGTGACAGATCTGGGCATGGGAGGCTATTTTTACCCAGTTGTTACAGAAGATGGTTTTTGGTTAGTTTGCCTGTATTCTTTTTCATTTTCAATTGTACGCTTCCATTTTGTTAATACAGCAGTATTATTGTGGACACCTGAACTCACAGGAAAAGGAATGGGAGGAGAGTGCTGAAATGAAATTAGCAGATAACAACAAGTTTATAGTGGTCTCTTGTGCTCTTTCCAGCCAGCAATTGCAAGAGATGGGAATCTGAGTGATTCAGTCCTTCAGTGTGATCTGAGAAGGTCATTGGCCTGTGTGCACATAATCAGGCTGCCTCACATATGGGGTAGAGGTAGCTGAACTTGTGAATCCACAATGCTCGTACACCAAAGCACGAAGAAAAATGGTAAACCTGACAGGTTGGTTTCACCTGGTCCCACCAGTTTTAAGGCTGCTTGAACACCACAGTCACGTGAAGCTGCCCTCAGAGCAGAGGACTTACCTCTTGGTGCCCTCACACCTAGGAGGCTGCAGTGCTTCCCAGGGCCTCCAGCTCCTGTCCCACAGTGCTGCCAGAGCTGGGCTGCCTCAGGTCGAGCAAGGTTGGCAAGAATGAGCTGCATCTGAAAGGGAAGCACTGCCAGAACTGTTAAATATAGCTCTATTAATTATTCCTGGCAGCTCCTGCAGCGCCAATTAAACAAGGATTTACATTCCCCAACAATTTTAGCATAATTTTCACTTTTAATCTGCTTTAAGTCCTAAGTATGCAATCTATTAGAAGATGGGTTCTTTCCCAAGTGATTTAAATTCATGATATTTCAGGAGTAAGAAAGGTTTTTGCGCTCTGTAAGAAATCACTAGAATATATGCTTTTGGCTAGTTCTTAATTAGATTTACACGTGCTGCCTTTCTCTCACTGCTTTGGATTACTTGCTGTCTACCTCAGCTCTCTGTTTTTCATAGCTAAGGTAGGAAAAGATGTACTTGACTTCTGTTTGCCCACATTGGGTGCACAGCTGGCGCACAGACCAGTGTTGCTGTGATCGTTCCTCAGGAGTACTTAATGAGCATGGCAGAACTGGCAGTTCTTGGCTGCTGACAGGAGGTAGCAGGGGTGTGTTGTTATGCTGCCTGATTAAGAACCATGCTGGGGGATTGGTGCACCAGAGGTGGTGTGCCACATGCAGCTTTGCAGCAGTGGAGCTGTGTTGTCGCTTTGCTCACGTGTGCTGCAGGTACCCTGATCTGTGTGTCATTGCCACTCCCCCTGCATGGGCACAAGTTGTACCACTGTCACAGTTGAGCACTGACATTTTCAGTGCAAAAAAACCCCACCACCTAATTGACATTTCCATGGCAGTGTGACGTATCCCCACTGAGTTGGGGATGAGAGACAAAGAAGATATTGAAAACCAAAGGGCTGTTGTACCATAGCATAATTACTTTATATCATCATAAAAGAAAATAATGTGATGAATGTAACTCAGGTGCTAACTCTCCTTCCCTTCGCGCATTGTATACATTGAGGTGACATTAACACCAAACTTGTGAGCAGTGGTAAATCTCTGTAAGTAGGCTCGGCCATGGGAAGAGCAGAGTAACTGCTCAGGGGAGTGCTCGGCACTGAGCCTGTAATGGCACTTGGCAGAGCTGTGCTGAGCTCACCATCAGCACTGGCTGCTCCTGCCCCTGGAGCTGAGCGCTAAAATGGTGGTCTTTATTATTTAAGATGTGCTTTGCTGACTCCTTGCTGTGAGGCTGAAGGCAGCCGGTCTATAAGAAACATGCTGGTGTTTCCCCAAGAGCGATGCTGTTTTGTGCCCATGTTGCTCCACCACCTGTGCCAGCTGTCTCGTTTGTCTGGCTGTGCTTTTTTGGGAATGCTGATCGTCAGCTTGGGGATTTCTGTGGAGAAAATGTGCTGTGATTGTAGGACATCAGGAAACCTCTTTCTTTTTTTCCTGTGGAAAGATGAGGGCATTTGGCAAACCCTGAGTAGCATGATCAAATCACTTCTAAGTGTGACTGTGTTGTTTCCGTTCCCTGAGCTATTTATGCGGCACACGTTTGATGGCAAGCTGTGAGTGTTATGTAAAGAAGTCTGCTAGCAGGCAGTCTCTGGGAGCAAACCTGAGATTTCATTTCAGGCAGGATCTTCCTGAGAGAAGATAATGGGAGGAATGGTTCTATACCCTGACTAGCTTGAGCCTAAAACTCTGTAAATAAGAAAAAACGAGTGTGTTTAATTTTTATATATTCATGATACATTTCTGCTGTAGCGAAATGCATATGTATGCATGGAATCCAATGAAATGCCCACAGTTGTGCATTAACTTTTTTCACCAGTTGAGGAAACACAGATGAGCATAATGCGGAGCACAGAGGCTCAGTGTGGGCAGCGTGGTACTGCTGCCACAATGAGTTAGTGAGCAGTCGTGGCTGCCACTTCATGGGGCTGAGCTGCAGCAAGGAGAGTGGTCTGTTCACATATGTCAGCTCTGGGAGAACGCAAACAGATTGGCGTTCCATTTCCCTGGGTATAAACACTTACACAGCGAGGGCACAAACTCTTGTATTATTGTAAGTGGTGCATTTCCTCATGCTACAAAGGCCATCTCTCATAGGTAATGAAAAGCGATGGCGTCTTGTTTCAGAGAATCAATATTTTTGCATAAAAACTTAACTGTGACCTCAGCTGCAGTAAGATTAGCAACCCTCATGAGGCATCCTCTTGTCACTGCTGGGCAGGATGACCTCTCTCCAGGCAGCAGTCAGACCCCCTGTGGCCCTGGTCAGTGACTGATGGCAACTCTGGATGGCAGGAATAGAGTTGAGGGTGCTCAGACACTTGTGCGGGACTGGCAGCCCTGCGCCAGGTCTGCAGGCTTTCTGGTCTGCTCATGGGGAGGGGGTGAACTTGTGGGTCTTTACTCCAAATAAGCAGTGAATTTAAGAACTGCTCTGACATGTTATTGCACCGAGTTTGGACAAAATTCAACGCTTTGTAACAAGTTTCAGAGCTAGGTGCATCCATTAAGAGCAAGGTGAACAAGCAACTTCTGCCTAACCTGGTCAGAACTGGCCCAGTGACCCTTCCTTGGTGTGCTCTGTTCACTGATCCCTGCAGCTGTACTGACCTGCTGGGCTGGCCTCCCCTGCCATCACAGGCCTGTCATTTTGCCCCTGTGACTCCTAACCTGTGGAAAGGTAGAAGGGTCTTCTCCTGTGTTTATCTCTGACACCAGCTATTCCTTCTCAATATATCGAAAGTCCTCTTCTCATCTCATTTCTTTTGCCCAGCTTTTTAGCCTTCTATTAAACAGCGCATGCGGAAATATATTGGTACTCCATGGCACTTTGGATGACAAGAAAATCCAGATGTTAATATATTTTTCCTGAATTTAAAGTTGGCTGCATGATTTGTTTTTTAATTCGGGTGTGCTTGAACATTGGCGATGAATGCTTTCCAGCACCTAGTGACAGTATTATCTCTGAGAAATCTTCCCTTTGAGTCAGTGTAAAAGAGGAGAAGGAGGTGAGAGTCAACTCAGGCCACGGCATGTTTGCCCAGGAAGCACCAGAAGGTCTGGTTGTAATAGGTGACCTGAGCCCACATCCACAGGGCCTCGTTAAACAGTCACGGAATTGCAGTGGCTATGACAGGGCGGGAGTTTTGTGTTAATCATTCAGCAGCAGGGAGATCTGTATTTTGCCTCAGACTGGTACTTTACCATCTGTTTGAAGCCTTATTGTTTCCTAACAACTGTTATTAACATGTTAATTTTTTCCCTGTTGGAGTAACCATGATGTTGATCAACCAGATTGTTTGAAATGTCGAAGTTCCAAATAGAACTGTGCTGTTCCAATTAGCGAATTCATTTCTTGTATGGTTGATTGATGTCTGTTTAGTAAGCTTGTCTTAGCTCTGTTCTGTCCATTTGTGGCATTGGTCTTGCTCTGAACTTTTCTATCTGATCTTAGCAGTATTTCCATCATGTGACATCTGAAAGGATACCATGGTTTGGCAGTGGGCTAAGCCTTAATCTCTGCAAATATCTTGCAGCAGTTTGCAATGAATACCAGGAAGAGACAGATTTCATAATACGAACCTGCACAGTTTGAGACTGACATCTGCTAAGCTCTGCTTCTAACTGCTCACAGTGGCTGGAAGCTGCTCCCAGGGTCAGTCACCGGCCCCTGCAGCAGGGTTTCTACAAGGAGCAACAAAGAAAACATTGCCAGTGTGTTTCCTATTCAGAAAGGGAGTCTGTCCAGTTTTAATCTTTTCAATCTACAGCCTAATTTTGAAGAAAACAGTGGTAACGTGGTGGTAAAATTTTTTCAACTACAGAGGAAAAGGACACTGTAAGCATGGCACTGCCACTGGTCCATTTCTTTTGTGCCCTTTCAGATCAGTGAGTTTGTGAGTTCTGTCTCTCCCCTTGCACTCTTGGTGGGTTTCTAAGGGATGGGTTGGGATCTAATAAACAGAAATAGCAGTCCAAGGCAGCACTTGGGCAATACAAAAGTAGCTAGATAGGGCCATAACAGCTGTGCTAAAGCAACATGTGTCGCTGCCTGGGTGCTTTAAAGGTACTTCTGTATGCCTCCTGCAAACAACAGAGGTGAGTGATCACCACTGTTGTCTCTGCTGTTTCCTGCTGAAGAGAATGTCATAGCTGGTGAAGGCAAAAGTGGTGATTATTGTTTTAGTACACATAGGTTGGGATAATACTGAATCAGTACAACTCCTTCTGTAATTGCACTTACAAAACTAAAACCATTTGAAGAAGAAAAAAAAAAAGCTTTATTTCCATGAGAATGATGTTGATAAGCTGACAGGGCTGACAATTTTGTATAAGTCTTGCCAATCACCTAGATGCACACATCAAATAACGATGTGTGAGGTCAGTGAAGTCTCTTTATGTATGTGCTTCTCTTTCCTTGATGATATTTAAATGCACCCCCTCCAAGAGGAGCTTAGCCAAACAGTTAAGCTAACTTGTGCTCACTCAGCCATCCGAGGGGAAGCAGGGCAGGAGTGCTGGCGCAGCTCAGCAGGCTGCTGATGGACTGGGCCACCTGGCTGCTCTGAGCTTCCCAGGAAGTGAAGGACTGGCTGCCGGTTTGCCGGGCCTTTGGGGTGTGTGCACCATGGGTGCTGCCTGCTGGTTGTGAGCCGATTCCTGCTCTGGGTGTGCGTCCATGCTGCTCCTCATCTGCCAGACCTTTACCTGGCCCTTGTCTGTCCTTTGTCCCTTCCTAAGAAAAAGAGAAGTAAAAGCCTGTAAATATCCCCTGTTCTTCTACCTGTTTGTTTGCACAACTTAATTGTAAATCCACAAATGGAGGCAGTACAGCTCTGGATACTTGTGAAAGCAAAAAGTACAGCTCTGCAGTATTTGGGCTCAGAGGGAGGGAAAATCCCGTGATTTTGTGAATTTGTGATCGCAGACCCAGTTTCTGCCACAGTTCTTGCTAGCTTTGCTGGTGACTGCTTCCTGCTGGCTATATATACTTGTATCTTTCTGCCACTTAATGGCACATCTTCATTCCTTTGCTCTGTAGCACTTCATCTAACTAGGTTATGAAAACTTCTGATATTGTCTTGTTTAAACATTTATGGCAATTAAAATTGCACCAAGGATGTTTGCAGTTTCAGGCTCGCGCAGTGGACATTCATAAAGGCTGAGGGAAACGCTGCAGCTTCACTTGGTCTGCAGGTGTAAGGTTAGCTTCACTTTTCCTGTTTGAGTATTGTATACGAGTTGCAGTAATGTAAGGGCTGACTGCAGGAAATAACAAAGTGGGAGGAAGGTTACGTGGTGCTTGGACAGAGTTGTGTTTTTTTTTTTTTTTTTTTTTCAATTTAATCTAAATCAGCTCTTTTGTAGGCAGAGTTGTGCTTCTCTCTTAGAGTGGCTAAAACTTTGACTGAAGTTCACATTATCTTGGGGTACTATTTAAGGCAAATTGTGTTTATATTTTGTTCTGTGTGCCTTCATCGTGATACGCATGCTGTCAGAGAGCATTGCCTCTTTATTGCTTTATGCCAGAAGCTAGTTATGATTTCTTCTGAGAGCTGTTCTTTGTCAATCCCTCAATCTTTTATAAGTGAGATGATTGACTGTGGAGCACCTGCGTCTACACAAGGAAGCAACTGTAGCTGTTGGGCCTTATAAGCTACTAATGGACTTCCACTCCTACCTTAAGCCCTGGTATAGTGCTGTAAGGAAAAAGGTGACAGGGAAGAAAGAAGTAGTTTAACAACTTGGACTTGCCAAATGGACCACTCTCACCTCATCTGAACATAAGCCTAAAGTTGTAAATGCACCTTGCTACTTGCAGCAAGTTCTGTTTTGTTCTTAAGTGTCATCTTAGCTGTTTTATGATCTTTTAAGGCATAACGTAAGTCTAAATAAGCCACTGGGAGACTTCATTTTATGGTTGTTCATCTTTGTTCAAGTCTTGCAAAGCAGGCTTTCCAGTGCTGCATGCGGATGAGCAGCTAACAGAGGTCATTATGCTCGTATATGGCTTTCCTTAGCTCCACAGGATGGGTAATTCTCAAATGTTTTGCAGAAGCCTGCTGCTGTTTCTAACATGACGAGAGCAGCATACCTCTGCTCTGACATTAATTGATATGGCAGACCTGAATCTAAATCTTTGTTTTTAAATCATCATTTCACATGGACAGCTTTACCTCGAGCAATAATTGTCAAGTAGGACTGAGGAACTTTTGGTGTTAGCTTAGTGGGTGGGACTTGATGGCAGGGAGACAGAAGATAATTAATGACTGTCATTGTCTTGCCTGTAGTCAGTGGTTTGACGTAAGATGAAATGCTACCAGCCACTATCTTAATGGGCTCTCTAATTAGGATACGCAGCTTCATATCCCCGGTTGTTGGCAGCCACAGATAGCGCTGACTGTAACTGAAGTGAGGATCATAGACATGCAAATTAAAGGTCTGGGGTGAGATCTTTTTTCTTCCAGAATGAAAGAAATGTTCTTGGCACCCATGGGATTGAGGTTTTGCATTAGATATAAAACAGAGCATGCAAGAATGGAAGTTCACAACATTCAGAGCCAGTTCTGGAAATTCCTATCTTGCTCTTGTGGTGTCTTATTTTTCTTTGCTGCAGATTGGCGTTTGTGGTCCCTCTTAGCTGCAGGTCCTGTCATTGTCCCTACCAGCACAAATCCAATCCCAATGGACTGAATAAGGAGACCCCTAACACGTCAGCCTCTGCTGATCTGCAGTCTAGCGTTTGTCCACGTTTTTAGATGAATAATACCTGAGAACCCTTATTAACAAAGTAGGTAGCATCCTTCTCTTAAATTTGTGTTTTTTATTCTTCAGGAGACAGAAGCATGGTAACTCTAGAGGTGTCTACTGAAGCTCTTACAAATACCTTGCCTGCTGTCATCTTTAAAAAGAAACTCTACAGTTTTGTTGTTAAAAATTTTAACTTTTTTTAACTTGTAAGCATAAAAGGGAACTTTTGTTTACCAAATATTCATTAGCATATAGACGCATCTGACACTCAGTAAAAAACCAGACCAGGGTCTTACAGGTTATGTGTGACTGTCCTGTTTGATGTAGAAGTTAATGCAGCAGGAGATAAGAGACTGAAAGAAATTTTGACCACAAGATATGAGAAGTTCAATTGCCTAATACAATAATTTTGAATAAAATTCTGTAAGTAATGGCATGACAAATACTGCTCTGCTCTTTGACCCTGAGTAGGTATTTCATGTGTAGTGTTTTTCAGTTTTTCCCAACTTTAGAATGGGGATTTTTTTTTGTGTGTGTGTGAGAATTTTTCTCTGATTCTCTTTATACACAAATGTCTTCCCATATGATCTTCCTGTAAATATTACAGTTGCAGCAATTGATGCCTTCATCCAATGATACAGATAAATCTTCTTGGATTCTGGCTTTTATACAAACTATGGAAACAAACACACAAACACTATGCACAAACAGCTCACAAAAAGTACTTTTCTGTGTTGTAGGTCTTGCTTCTGGCTGTTTTCTAGCTTTCTGCATTTGTATCTTGGTCACCTTGACCTTTCATAAAATTATCACTTCCTTGTCAGCTGGGATCATGGAAACTGCTTTGGTCAGCATCTCCTTTCCCTCTGTGTTGAGTGAAAAGAGGTATTTTCATTATCCCATAACCTTGTCATCTGATCTGACTTTGCATTAAGTAACAAGATGAGACTGTTGAGAACAATTTATTGAAAACAAAAAATGGAGATAGAGTGAAGGAAAGGATAAGGAAGGTATATATTGCTTAGAGGCAACAATGAAGTCTAAGGAAATTGAGCTGGACTTACTAAGACTTGAGGAATGTAATGACTGATGTTGGCAGTTGTATCCTTCTCTTCTCAGGTCAAAGAGACTACATACGTGTTGTTCCCTTTGTATGAACATTTTTAGAAGGGTTACGTGTGAGTATCTACACAGCAAATACAGTATTTGGGATTTTAACAAATGATTTGGGACCTACTATAATCTGACAGACTTCTGTTGATTTAAATAGAAAGCAAATATCTGGAGGGGGAAGTAGAGTTGAAAATGATGGTTTAAGTTGATAATTTGACAGGTAGCTGTTGGATCTAGGCAGCTAATTTGTCTCCTTTAACATCTTATTTTGACATTGACTGGTTTAAATGGCTATTCCCTTGCAATATGACTCATACATTTCTCAAACATTCAGACACGTTCTGCTCATTGAAGCAATTTTATAATAAACCAGGTATCTTGGTGTTCTGATGTTAGTTGGCACTTAGAATTTCTCTTAGTTTATTGCTATCTGCTTATTGTCTCTACTTCATCCCTCAGGTCTCTACTGAAAGGTAAATTCAGTTCTAGTTCTTGTTGTACTCCATCCCATGCATCCTTCCAGCTGCTTGTTTTACTTATAATTTTTTTTGTTTTCAGTGGATTTCAATCACTATGATTATTTCTATGCAAACTTGAGTTAGGTTTTTAAAGCAAATCGTAACGCTTATAGTCAGATTGATTTGTTCAGAAGTTTTTTTTTTTTTTTATTTTTATCTATCCAATGTGCAGCTTAAGGCTTTTCATGGCAACACTAACAAATAATTAAGAACAACTCAATTAATAGCAGCAGCACTTGTTTGCTTTCTGACACGAAGTTAGCAGAGCAGTCCTGAAGCCAGAACCAAGGGCTTCTGGACACAGTTTGGTGCACCTGGAGCTCCTGATCCACATCCATTTCAGTGGCAGGCCAATTACTGAAGAGTGCTGGTCAGTGATCTCAGCCTCATTTTCTTTTGCTGTGAGGTGAGCAAGCCAGTTAAGAAATGCTGGACACTAGCCACCTCCTGATTATTCACTTCTAGCTAAAAAAAAAAAGCACAGCTCAAGGGAAGTTTTTGGCCAGGAGCCACACTAGCCCAATTTATTTTCAAGCAGGACAACGATACAAATGGATGAAATAAAGACTGTGTATTTCTATAGTCTTGCAGCCTGCATGTAAGTGCATTTTCTTGCCAGTATAATGAAATGGGTCTAATTGAGACATGCTGAGTGCGAGCTCAGCGCTCAGGCAGCATGCGGGCGTTTAGCACCCATGAATGAAGGCAGCCTTTCGCTTCAGTTTGCACCGCTTTCTGTATTACTCAACAGTGTGCTCAGAGCTGTCGTCAGAAGGCAAGAAAACCTTAGAAGCCAGAACCAATAGCTTATAAAGCAAATTAAGTTTCAATAAAATAACAGGGGAGGAGCTGGAAAGCTGCCACTTTCACAGGATGCAGCACAGGGTAAAAAGTAAAGAAAACAAATTTATGGTGATATCTCCAGCAAGGAGACAGTTGTCTCCTGGAAGGAAACAAAAAATATGCAAAAGCTCCTTTTGGGTGCACTTTTGTGTACAGTTCTCCTTCAGACTTGTTGTTCTTTTCATGGGATTATTTTTAGTTTTGGATTTCTGCGGCTGCTTTGCAGTGCTGTGAATGCAGGAATGAAAGCCCAAAATGTTATTGGTTCCTTTATAAGAATCTAAAGATAAAACCACTTCAGTGAATAGCTTAGTATGTGCTGGGGCTGGCATGGGGAGGCAGTATGTAAAATACCTTGGGCTTTTTTGAGCGACTGAAATGTAGCCCTCAGTGTTTGGGTCTGGGAGTGTCAGTCTATGCTTGTGGAGGAGGTGGCTGCCATGGCTTCTAACCCATTCCTCCTGCTGCCTGGGACACTCCAACTGGTCTGTTACTGGAGAATGAGGATGGAAACAGCTCAATCTTTCAGTGTGGACGATGTAGGAAATTGAAGTAGGCTGAGGTTAGTGTTTCAAGAGGAGAACAGTGAACTTGTGCTTATCACTGCTCCTCAGCAGTGGCCAGCCTGCTGCTCTTGCAGGACTGTGCTGAGCCTGAATTTGGACTACAGTTCTGCTTTGCTCCTTCCTCCCTCTCCTCCATGTAACTCTCCAGGCAGCTGACTTTCAGGGATTGCTGTAGAGATGTGGCTTCTTCTCCACAGGAATCTAGAACAAGCTCTGAGTGCCTTTGCTAAGCTTCACTCAGTGCAGGTATGGGGCAGTGAGCACAGAGCATGCTCCATCCAGTGTGAATGAGTGGCTGTGGCATAGTGGTGGCTTTTATTATTCCATTTTCAACAAATTTCCATTGGCATTTTCTGAACATGGTCAGATCCATCATCTTAATGTACCTGAAGGGATGGCACTAGCTGAGCATGTTTTTACTCTTTCCTGTGCTGTATCCTATACTTTAAGTATAATGTAGTCTTTAAACACAGTGCAAGAGCTCATGAGCAGCATGGGAGCACAAAGCAGATTTGTTAGATGGTAGTTAAAAACAATTAAAAACTCAAGCTGGAAAGCTTGGAGTGTGGAGCTTGGACAGTTCCTATTATCCAGGTGCAGTGATTCGGTCCATATGAATACATGCTCTGTTTCTGTGGCTGCTGTGCCCTAGAGTCACGCTTGCTCTCCTGTGCTCTATGTTTCCACTCCGTGCTGCCTTCAGCTGCTGTTGAGCCTGGCTGGGGCAGGGCTGTGGGCGCTGTGTAATGTGGTGCACATGGCTTTGTTTCTTGTATTGGCTTGTTTGCTTTGCTGTGCTCTGGTCTGGTGTCAGAGTTATGTCTGCTGTGGGCCTGAGGGGGATGGCTGTGGGCACCACACAGTGTTTACTCGCTTGCCACTTGATGTTTAACTTGTCACAGATAAATAAATAAGCCTTACTGCTGGGAAGTTTTTTGTTGTATTCTCAATCAAACAGCTCAGCTGTTCAATCTGATGGGTGATGATAATCAACCCATGGTGGGTTGTTAATTTCAATCCCTTTTGATGCAGGCAGGGAACTGCTGCTGCTCCTGTGGGGGAGGCAGTGTGGTGAGGCCAGTCCTTTGCTGTGTAACCCTGCACCCCTGATCCAAAGTAAGAAGTCTTTCCTGCCTGGGGAGATGCCTGGGCAGTGGGCCTGCTGCTTGTGGCATTGTGAGGCAGTACCTTAAGGCTGCTGGGATGTATGTGTTGTGCGAGGGCTTCATCACACTGTGGGCTGCATCCCTAGCAGATGTGTATTGTTGTTAGAGTAACCATTAGCAGTTCTTGAGGCAGTTGCTTGCTGGGCTGTGAGTGTTGGGCTCCGGGACGTTCAAGACAGTTGTGGGCAGCACTGGTTGTGCTCTCTGTCAGAGGATGTTCTCACCCCAGGCTATTTTTTTTTTCTTCCTCTATGTTACACATCAATAACAATACAAAGGTGCCTTATTTATTAATTTATTTATTTTAATTTTGTTAACAGACCTCTTTTAAGAAAAAGTGACTTTCCAGCATGGCGAAAGAAGCTGAAAGAACAGCTTTAGAAATTCAGACAGGGAGAGCAATGCAAACTGTGGTGGTTGTAATGTCGGGGTGTTTTTTTTTTGGGCGGGGGGGGAGGTGGAGAGGGTGGGGAAAGTGTGGTGGTTTAAGTCATTTTTATTAACTTTTAACTTTTTTTTTTTATTAACTTTAATTCTAGGAATATTTTTTACTTGGAGTTACCCGAGTGCTCGTCGCGCTATTTTGTTTTAAATATGATGTAAGGTAGGTACAAAACAGAAACGGGCACAAGGCAGTGCGCGGCAGAGCTTGGTAAAGCAACGTTGCTGGAGCTGCTGAGCGGCACCTGCCGCCCCCGGCGCGCTCCCGGGGGCTGCACAC
>NW_024885086.1:0-32630 GCF_019232065.1 Centrocercus urophasianus | reverse complement strand
GCCGCCGCCGCCCGGGCCCGAGCGCCGCCGCCGCGCTCCCGCCGCTCCGGGCCCTTCGGCCTCTGGCGCCAGACTGAGGCAGCCGAGCCCCGAGCCGGCCAGGCGGGCCGAGCGCCGAGCCCGACCACGTGACCGCGGGCGCCAGGCGGAAGGGGGCGGGCGGCGCCGAGCGGAGCGGAGCAGGCGGGAGGGGCGCGGTGGGCTGCGGGACAAGGCGGCGCAGGGCTCCTGAAGGCGGGCAGGGTCGCTCCGGGCCGACTTACTTCAGCCCCCCTGGGTCAATGCAATACCACAGCAAAGACTTTTCGGTTTCTCTCCGAAGTTTATTTTAAAATAAAGCTTACAAACGCAGCAGCGGAGCCTCAAAAACCTTCGTGTAATGTTGCAGCGCAACAAGCACAAAGAACAGAGGCTGGTACGTGACAGCCTGAAAGAAACACTTCAAAATGCAACGCGGTGCTTCATAGCAGGCGGGCAGAAAGGCAGAGGGGCCGTGAGCAGCCCGAAGGTCACCATCTGCCTCCATCCCGGGCTTCCTGAGGCCAAGGAGAGCCCAGTCCTGTAAGCTGAGCCCAATAAGCAGACATCCCCTGGATAGGACGTAGAGATCCGTGCATGAAGCAGTTAATGCTGCAATGTCAACAAAACACACACACAGCCCTGAAGATCACAGCACACCTCGTGAGGCTGTGACAGCCCTCAATTGTTGGACCAAATGCCCTGAGTTGTGGCACTCAGCTCACAGGGCCATTCCTGACCGATGTTCATCTTTTAAAAGTACCAAATAGCACATAAGAAGTAAGGACTGTAACTCCGCTGACACTTCTGAGAGCCTGAGAGCTCTGGAAGGACCATAAAGCCAGCGGTCTTCCAGCAAGGAAAGCACTCCTGGGGTCCTCCAAGATGAGGGCTGCACACCTGTATGACAGCCCCATCAGTTACAGCCTCTGCTCACTGCCAGTTCTATGCCCAACGAAGGTGGGACGAGTCGTGCTGCTACACACTTTGATCTACAAAAGCACAGAGCCTTCATCTTTGCTCTCACTATTACACAAATTTTCTAAATGATCCCCAGAACCACCGCAGAGAAGGGAAAGCTGGGGGTCTGTAAGTGTCTTTGCCTTGCAGAAACCAAAGTGTAAACTTTTTCCATGAGACAGCCCTGGGCAACTCTACTTGCAGCAACAATTTGGGTCAATATGCAACATGACAGCAGGCAAGCCGAGACCACAAGCAGCAAAAAAGCCTGAAGGAGACAGCCTTGCTCTTGTTTGTTTGTTTGTTTTAATAAAACTACCAGGTGTGTGTGGTGGGCACCTGGAAAACAAGCACAGGGCCAGCTGTGCACAGTGCTGCATGCCTGTCAAGAGCACGCATGCAAAATTAGAATATGCTCCTTATCTTCCCAGGCACCTGCTGGCAGTGCTGGGCTCTCCCAAGTGAAGTTCCTCCCAAACAAGTTACTGCACACTCTTGGCTGCTTGTGCTGAGGCAGCGCTTGGCCAAGTGCAAACTGACAGTGGGGAAAACGTCGGCACTGCAGCAACCTCAGCAAAAGAGCAAAAATGGTGCAGAAGGAATTGTAAATGCAACTTACAAAATGTTACAAAAATGAAGTTACAAAATTCTTCAAATTACTTTGTCCAGTAAAGATTTCCCTGATGTCATTCTTATCTAGAAAAACAACCACAAGGACTTGTTCTACAAAAACCTGAAGAAGCTCCAAAGGAGAGAAGTTGTAAGTGCTTCAGCCTTGTAGCATGGGAAGCAGAGTTAGGAACACTACTTTGGGGTGCCTCCTACAGCCCCACCTCATACACCTGTTTGCTGTGGAACACAGGAGATAGGTACATTTTACCTCTGTATCTTGCAGTAACTTACAGAATCCATTTCCTTCTCTCCATAGCACAGAGTCCCCCTTCAAGGATTTCTGCTGAGTTAGAGCTCAATAAACTGTTTCATAGTATTGCAATTCAACTTGCACATGCAACTGTGTGGAGGAGCTCAGCAGGGCAGAGCTGCTCCCAGAACCATAAGCCTGCCCTGCCCTTGTGACACACCAGTGTTTGATCACAGCTTGTTAAAACACTGCTGAAACCTTGCCAAAAGGAACTCAGCTCTGCTTCTAGCTCCTCTATAGTCTGTTTCATCCCACTGGGGCTTGGTTCTCAACTGCGGAACAAGAGATAAACAGCTCAAACATGCTCTGTGAGTATGGATTTGGGAGGGCTTTGGTCTGAACACCACTTTCCTGCAGGGATGACTGTGAGACACAGCCCTGGATACTCCATAGCCAAGCTAACACTTGGCTTCAGCTTCTCACTGTCATGTTGCAAGCAGAACACCTGTGGTAGCAGTATTGACACAGCTCTGTGCAGCTGAGCTAGCAGCAGCACATTCAGAGCCTGGTGTGCATGAGACACTCCAGCTCTTAGATGCACTAAGGCTCCAGTAACAGAAGCCAATTCAAACTACTGGAATGCTCAGACATGGTGAGCAGAACCCCAGCCTCTGAAGCCTTTGCTGTTTTCTCTCCTTTCTGAAGAACAGTTGCTCCTCCAAAGAATTAACATGACAACTCCATTTTGCTCAGCTTCACCTGGAGATTTTCTACTCCACTTAGGATTGATAACAGAGAAAAAAAACTTGCATTTCCCACAAGCAGCAAAATGTGTGAGACAGACTCTGAGACACTAAATGGAGCAGAATGGACTCAGAATGCAAGCATCAGTTCAGAGCAGTGGAGATGCTGCAAGCTGAAAGCAGAGCAGCGAAATCTGCGAGTGCAGGCAGTGTTTCACTCACCTGCCTGTCAAGTGAGTCACTTACATTTCAACAGCACCGAAGTACAGCCTGCATCTCCAAGGCACCCAGTAACAAACTACTGCAAACACAGGGCCATTACTTCCCTGGCAGCCTCAGATGTTATAAAAGAAGCAGGTGCTTCCATTCACACTGACCTGACAAAGCTCTGTAGTTTAATTTTCACAAGGAAAACAGGGCTTACAGACCATAGCCAGATGCTTGAGCTGCCCTCGCCACTGCTTTAAAAGTGCACTTCTAAAGTAAAATGCAGAAAGTTACTCCATTATTTCCAGTGTCCCATTAGCAGCTGGCAGGCAGAGTCTATAGGCAGCCTCACAAGAGGAGCTGCTTATGTGGCCACGTTCCAAGCCTGTGCTTCCCCAGGTCCTGCTGTGAGTGAGGACTTGTGTTTGCAGAGCAGCATCCCAAGCACACCCACTGCAGCTGTCATTATGACTACTGCTCAAGACAGCCTTGTTTTTAAACAGCTACAGCTGCTGCGTCTACGTGTAGCTTTGCTTTTCACAAGCTCAAACTTCACTTGAAGAGTAAACATGTCTTTGTCTGACTTGATTTGGGGAATTCAATCTATCCAGCTGACTGGTCTTGGAGCAACTTTACACGTCTCTACATTCAGAAGACTCCGATCCTGATTAAATCATTTGAAACATTTTGTGTTTAAAATAATAAGGTTAGAAAAAGCTGAACAATAAGTTGGCCTGTTGCTCCCAGAAAAGTACTTAGAGGCCACTTCTACTTCGCTGTCACCATCACCACACAGGGAAATAGTCTGTAAAATGTTGCTAATGCAGTTTTGCAAGGATAACCAGAATTTTCAGACTTCACAGAAAATACTCACAGCACTGCCATGTTACTGACACCCCCTGACTCCGTACAGTTCACCTGGAGCAGGAAACACCTGACCTCTAAGCTAATGGAGCACGCCTTTTGCCATTTAGCCACAGCATTCTTTCCAAATAATGCAGCCACGACTTGGCACTTTACACCAGCAAGCAGATGTTTCATTGTCCTCCATCCAATTTACCACTGGCTGATAAGAACAAGCACAGAATCCAGCAGAACACTGACAGCTACCTGAAGCACTTGGCCATCAAGAGCTGTCAGCATGCAGACTGAAGAGGATACTGCAATCCATTCCAGGGAGTCAAGACCTCACACAAATCCTATCTTTTCCAGACACTGACCTGAAAAAGGCATTTACAATTAATACGAAAGTAGTGCTTTTGGGTGAGAAGAACCTTATCCAGCTGCACTTGGCAGGATTCAAAAGCAGCGCTGCCTGGAGGTATTTCAGCAATAAGAAAGGCACTTCATCTTCTACATTTCTTCAAGCACCAGTTTTTAACATAGCCTAATAAATATTTGTAATACATCTTACAGTGAAGTCCTTACAAACACTTGTTAATGAGGCAGCACAGATGTGTGGAATAAGACCTGCAGGACTCCGATTCCCTTGCGTTGCTTCTTTCATCACATGCAGGCCCATTAGTTAGGCTGCAGGCAGCTCATGCCCTCTGCTGCTCAACCTGAACCAACCCAGCGGTTGCTTTGGCCACAACAGACACATAAATCTCTGCAATAGAGATTAAAGGTTCAGATGCAGAGGGACTACATTGCCCGAATACAGAATGGGGACCCAACAGATGCAGACAAAGATATAAAAATAAATAAATGAAAAATCTGATATCTACTAACTAGTTTTAGATTCTCTTTTTCCTCTAATAAGAGGAAACAAAAACAATTTCTCATAGCTGAGCTTCTCTCTTGTGATGAGAAACTTGAACACAAAGAACAGGATGCAGTTTTAAGACTTTCAGAATCATTATTATCAACTGTATCTGCCCTGACAGACAAGCAATTTTCAGGACACTTCCCACCTACTAAATAAATCTTCTACTGCCTTGTAAAAGGAAACCTGCTTTAAGGCATTTAAAGGAGTGAGTAAATATTCCTTTGGAAGTTCACTTGGAAAGTCCTCATCAGAAAGAAGCAACTGCCCAGCAGTGCCAGCTGCCATTGCACCCCCTGGCTGTTCTCTACTCGGCTCTTCCTCCTCACAGTCATAAAAACAAATATGTTCAAGGGAGCAGAAAGCTGACTCATGGGAGTTCTGCTGAGGAGCCGTAAGAGCCCTGAGCCCGTCAGATTGCTCAGTATGTTCCTCTAGGGACTCATAAACAACTCCTTTGGGCACAGAGCGCTGGGCAGCTCTTTTCACAAGACACACAGGTTTCTGCTTCTTTGTTTTGCTCTGCCGCTGTACAGACACCTGCAGAGGCTTCGGAATTCCAAGGCCAGGAGGTGCCTGGTGGTCAGGACTCAGGTATTTCTGAAAGGAAGTGTGGCACGTGCTGTCTTTCACAATCGGGATGACCGAGCAGGGTTTCAACCACCTCACAAACTCACACAACTCTGAAAAGGATGAATGATCCGAGTACGGGATGAGGTGGATCTTGGGGTGGGTGACCTTCACGGGCCTGCCCGTGGGGAGGATGGCAATGGTCGGATGCCGCACGTTCCAGCTCACAAGGGTGTCCCAGCGGATCTCAGCGACGTCCACCGCATGGATCCTGCCAGCCCCCTCCTCCGTCGTGAACACCTCAGGCAGCTCCAGCAGCCGCATCTGCTCCAGGCGTGAGGGGCTCACCACGACCCACGTGCTGAACTCGAGCGCCAGGTCCACCAGCAGCTCCTCCTTCCCCAGGCTGTACACACCTGCAGGAGAGCCGTCAAAGAATCATAGAATCACTCAGGTTGGGAAAGACCTTAAAGATCATCGAATCCAACCATGACCTAACCATACTACCCTAACTAACAAACCTCTGCTAAATCACATCCCTGAGCACCACATACAAATATTTTTTAAACACATCCAGGATGGTGACTCAGCCACCTCCCTGGGCAGCCTATTGCAGTGCTTAACAACCCTTTCTGCAAAGAAGTTTTTCCTGATATCCAACCTAAACCTCCCCTGATGCAACTTGAGGCCATTTCCCCTCGTCCTGTCACCAGTGAGACCAACCCCTCTTGCTGTAAGCACTTTTCAGATATTGGAAGAGAGCAGTAATGTCTCCCCCCTCAGTCTCCTCTTCCCCAGATCAAACAGCCCCAGCTCCTTCAGTCTCTCCTCACAGGCCACATTCGCCAAGCCCTTCCCCAGCCTCGCTGCCCTTCTTAGGCCCTGCTCCAGCACCTCCATGTTCGTTCTGTACTGAGGTGCCCAAAACTGAACAGAGCACTTGAGGTGAGGCCTCACCAGTGCTGAGTACAGGGCAGGATGACTTCCCTGGTTCTGCTCACCACAGCATTCCTGATCCAAGCCAGGATGCCATTGCCCCTCTTGGCCACCTGGGCACACTGCTAGCTCACATTCAGCCAACAGTCCATCAACACACCAGGGTCCCTTTCCATCAGGCAGCTTTCCAGACAAAAACTCCTCCCCAAGCCCGTAGGCTTGCCTTGCGGTTGCTGCGACCAAAATGCAGGATCCAACACTTTACCCTACTGAACCTCAGCACCACGGCATACCGGGGGGAGATGCAGGAACGGCTCTGGGCTGCACTCACCGATGACGACGCGGTGCTGCGGGTGCTGGCGGATGAGCTGCGCGGCCTGGTGTGCAGCCCGGCTCCTGGAGGGCAGCGCGCGCTGCAGCCGGCAGTTGGTGTTGTCCAGGTAGAGGCGGTCGATGCGGCGGCCGCTCAGCACTGGCTCGTGCTGCATGGCGCGGCTGTAGCGGAAATCCCCTGCAGAACAGGGCCGTCAGGGCGGGCGGGGCGGCGGGGCGACCGCGTTTCCCACCCCGTACCTGTGTAAAGGATGGTGCCGAAGGAGCCCTCGAAGAGAAACATGACGGAGCCGGGGCAGTGGTTGGCATCGAGCAGCGTCACGGTCACCTCCTCGCCTACCACGTGGCTCTGCCCCACCTCCAGCGGGCGGATCCAGTGTGTGGGCACCTGCGGGCGGGCGGGCGTGAGGACCGGGGGGAACGGGATGGGACGGGACAGGACGGAACTGGACAGGACGTACCTTTAGGCGGTGGTGCAGCAGGCGGGCGGTGAGCGGCGAGCAGTACAGCGGGCGGCTCCAGGTGCTGGACAGCCCTACCGTGTGGTCCGAGTGCATGTGTGACAGGAAGAACAGCCGCGCGCCGCCCGCCCGCCGCACGCTCCAGAAATCCACGGCGATGGGCGTGCCGGGAATCACCGTCCCGTTCATGGCGCCGGGGCGCGGGGAGCGCGCGGACGAAGACGGCGCCGCCGCCGGTTCCCGCCGAATTCGGCGCGCGACGTCGCGCACGCGCGGGAGCGGAGGGGAGAGAAGGGAAGGGGAGGGGCGGCGCGTGCGCGGTGGGGCGCGGAGCCGAGCGGAGCGGGGGCCGTGCGACCATGCCGTACCTGGGCGGCGAGGAGGTGCTGCGCGATTTGCGGCGCGCGCTGAGCAACCCGCACGTGCAGGCGGAGCCGCTGCGGTACCGCGCCGCCGTGCTGCGAGTCATCCGGTGCGGGGCGGAGCGGCGCGGGGCGGCGGGAGGGAGGGGGTCAGCCGAGGGCCGGGGCCAGCTGACGGCCGCGCCGTGTCTGCCGCAGGCTCATGACGCAGGGCGCGGACGTGTCGGGGTTGTTTGCGGAGATGGTGAAGGCGGGCGCGGCGGCCGACGTGGTGCAGAAGAAGTTGGTGCAGCTGTACGTGTGCGCGCACGCCCCGCGCATGCCCCGCTTGGCGTTGCTGGCTGTCAACACGCTGCGACGGGACTGCGCCGATCCCAGCCCTGCCGTGCGCGGCCTGGCGCTGCGAGGACTCTGCGACCTCAGGTGGGTGCGGGGATCCGGGCTCTCCTCTGTCATCTCTACGCTTGTCCCGTATTTCCTGCCCCGGCAGCACTCAGCCCTCGCTCTGAGGAAGGGCCCTCAGTGACCCCGTGAGTGGCGTCCCCCAGGGCTCTGTCTCGGGACCGGAGCTCTTTAGCATCTTTATCAATGAGATGGATGATGGAGAGTGCGCCCTCGGCAATACCAGGCTGAGTGGTGCCGTTGACACGGTGGAAGTAAGGGATGCCATTCAAAGGGACCTCAGCAAACTCAAAAAGTGGGCCTGGGTGAATCTAATGATGTTGAATACAACAGTGTGCAAAGTTTGGCACTTGGGCTGTAGGAATCCCAGGCATTTATACAGACTGGAAGGAGTGGTTCTTGAGAGCAGCCCTGCAGAGAAGGACCTGGGGGTCCTGATGGATGAAATGCTTAACATGCGCCAGCAGTGTGTGATTACAGCTTGGAAAGCAAATGGGATCCTGGGCTCCATCAGCAGAGGGGTGGCCAGCAGGGACAGGGAGGTGATCGTCCCCCTCTGCTCTGCTCTTGTGAGGCCCCATCTGCAGTGCTGTGTCCAGGTCTGGAGCCCCCAGTACAAGAAAGACAGGGAGCTGTTGGAGAGGGTCCAGAGGAGCCACAAAGGTGATCAGGGGGCTGCAGCACCTCCCTACAAGGACAGGCTGAGGGAGCTGGGCTTGTTCAGCCTGGAGAAAAGAAGGCTGCGGGGTGACCTCATTGCAGCCTGCAGTACCTAAAGGGAGCCTACAAACAGGAGGGGAATCAACTCTTGGAAAGGGGAGATAACAGCAGGACGAGGGGAAATGGTTTGAAATTGAGGGAGGGAAGATTGAGGTTGGATGTCAGGGGGAAGTTCTTTCCTATGAGAGCAGTGAGGTGTTGGAACAGCTGCCTAGAAAGTTGTGGATGCCCCGTGCATCCCTGGAGGTGTTCAAGGCCAGGTTGGATGGGGCCCTGGGCAGCCTGGGCTGGTATGAAATGTGGAGGTTGGTGGCCCTGCGTGTGGCAGGGGGTTGGAGCTTCGTGATCCTCGAGGTCCCTTCCAACCTGGGCCATTCTGTGATTCTGTGTGACCCGTCCCTGCTGCCCACAGGTTGCCCGGCATGCAGGAATATGTGCAGCAGCCCCTCCTGAATGGCCTGCGGGACAGAGCCTCCTACGTGCGCAGGATTGCTGTGCTGGGCTGTGCCAAGGTGCACAGGCTGCAAGGAGACACCGAAGTGGGTGAGCTGGCAGGCACTGCGCTGTCACTGAGCATGGAGGGACGTGGCAGGTTGGTCTGGGCTGTCCTGGGCCACTGCAAGGTCGTGGGCAGGAGGAGGGAAACAGCCCAGGGCTGAGCATGGTGGGGAGCCGAGGGCTGGCATCACGCCGTCCCATCGCACGTCCTTCCACGTGGCTGTGCCAAAGGCTGCTGTAGAGTGAGAATATTGGTGCAGCACTTTTGCTTCTTTGCAGACGGTGCATTGGTGAATGAGTTGTACAGCCTGCTTCGTGACCAGGACCCTATTGTGGTGGTGAACTGTCTGAGGGCTTTGGAAGAGATCTTGAAGAAAGAGGGAGGAGTTGTCATCAACAAACCTATTGCCCATCATCTCCTCAACAGGTTTGTCTTCTTCCATATCAGAGGTGGCACTGGAAGCCTGGTTCTGTCTGTTGCATTTTGTACAGATAGCAGTGAGTGCTTCTGGGCTCCCATCAGAACTGGAAATGTCAGACACCCTAAAGGTGAAGGTGCCCATCCTAAAAGCAAATCAGTCGTTTTTGTGCTAAGGTCTTAAGAGAAAATCTTAGTGCCCAGCTTTTCCAGAGAGTCTGCTTCAGCCGCTGCTTTGCTTGGAGTTGTAAGTTAATGCAATTATCCTTTAAAATCATGGCACTGCACGTGATGTATTTGTGGTACAAGGATGTTCTGGTTTGTTTCTCCCAATCACTTGTAAGATACGTGACATATATATCATCTGCAGATACCAACTTTTTTCCCTATGTGTAGCAAAATGATCTGGAAAAGCAAGGTGCTGCTGTGACCAGGGATCTTGTTGGTGTTTCTCTGTCTCTCTAAGCTCTATGTCAGCAAAAGTGCATGTGATTGACACTGAGTTAAGCCTATAACATGTACATTGGTTGGTCCTTTTTAGATGGAATTGTGGTCTCACAAAAAAAAACACAGTGTTTGATGGGAGTGGAGACTGTAGCAACCTAAGGGCTGCAGCCTGCACTCTGCACAGCACAGATCCTTACGCACTCCCTGACTCCTGCACACGGTGTTTATTTCCTTGGCAGGATGGCTGACCTGGATCAGTGGGGGCAAAGCGAGGTGCTTGCCTTCCTTCTGCGTTACAGACCCCGCACTGAGGAGGAGCTGTTCAACATTCTCAATCTGCTGGATGGATATCTGAAAAGCAGCAGCCCCAGCGTTGTGATGGCAGCCACCAAGCTCTTCCTCGTGCTGGCCAAGGAGTACCCACACGTGCAGGCAGATGTTTTGGTGAGGGTGAAGGGACCACTGCTGGCTGCCTGCACCTCGGAGAGCAGGGAGCTGTGCTTCACTGCTCTGTGCCACGTGCGTCAGATCCTCGGGAGTCTTCCTGGCCATTTTAGCAGCCACTACAAAAAGTTCTTCTGCTCGTATTCAGAACCCCATTACATCAAATGCCAGAAGATGGAAGTGTTGTGCGAGCTGGTGAATGATGAGAATGTGCAACAAGTGCTGGAAGAGCTGAAGGGCTATTGCACTGATATATCAGTGGAGCTGGCCCAGGGGGCGATCTCTGCCATAGGTGAGAGCTCTGCCTTGCTTCAGAAGCAGCTGCAGCCCTCAGTCTTAAGGTCGGCCTTTCTCTGCTGAAGTATTTCTGCATGCATTCCAAATAACTGATCTGTGCTGAAGCCCCAGGTCAATCCTGCTCCCCAGGGATGTTTTGTGTGTGTTTATAAACCACAAGGATGCTGGTTCATCCAGACGTCCCGGTGCTGAGCTGTTTCAGGCTGCATATTATGCCTTCAATCTTTTTCAGATGTCAACACTCTGAGGAGATGCTCCAAATAAACAAATGAATGGGAAGGTTGAATTAAATAATTTCATCTTAAATGAGCCTGATAGTGTTGAGTCTTAGTGGAACTGTAGCAGGTGGATGAGCTGCTTTAATACTTGCTTGTTGTTTGAGTTGTGGTGGAGGCAGAGTTCAGGTGATTTGGGGCAGTTTGGTTTCATTTTTTCAACTTCGAAAATATGTAAGTTTTTATAGCATTCTTTAGGAGAAAGCCAGGGATGCTAAAATGTTTTTCTCATTGCTCTGTTAAGAAAAGTGCAGACTTTCTCAGAGGTATGGCTTCAGAAAAAGGAACGTGTGCCTTGTGTGAGAATATGTGCTCACCTGACTGTCAGAAAATTGTCAAAGAAGAGAGAAGACGACTGTTTCTTTAAAACGAGTTTGTGATGAATAGTTGGGCTCGTGGTTGACTCGTATCCTTGTTGTCTCTGCAGGCAGTATTGCTAGGACATACACAGAACAGTGCGTGGGGATTCTGACAGAGCTCTTGGGGCTTCAACAGGAGCACATCACGTCAGGTAATCATCTTTGTGTTATTTGCATGGCTTAAGCTCCCAGGAAGTGGCTTTGCTGAGGCTTGTGGTCCCAAAACTTGAGGCTCTAGGAGGCACCTGACATTTAATTTACTTGGTGTCTCCAGGTAGAAGTCTGGTTGTGTGGGGATGTGGAATGTGACCGGACATTGTAGGTTTTCTTCCTTGGAGGTGGTGATGGCTGCGCTCCTGGTCTGATATGATATGGAGGCTCTTTTCTGGCTGCCTTCTGTTGACTCCAAAGGATGAAGGCAGAGGCATTTTATTAACTCTTTGTGAAGGCCCTGATGGTTAATAGGTCTAATTTTGAGTTCTTTCTGGCTGGTTCTCCTAGTTTCTGTCTTTTAAGTCTTCCTGATTTCTTTTCCTCATGTAACAGTCGGATTCAACTCAACCCAGACTTCTGCCTTTTTCTTCTGCTGTCCTCAGATCTAACTTCCCTTAGCTATTTCTGCCCTCTTTGTAATGCTCTTGCTTTCAGCTTTCAAAGTCACATGCTTACAGTCAGCTCTTGAATTGGGCATTAATAGCTGCTGGAGGTTCTGTAAGGGTGCAACAGAGCCTTTAACATTTTGGGCTAAAGTTCATGTGATGCATTTTGAATTGGTGTTAGCTTCAGTTTGTTTTTCTAACCTTGTGTGCCTGAGACATCGTGAGTCAGTCTCTAAAGGCTGGGGAATGTCCAAAAGGGAGATTACTTTCCAGAAGCAAGAGGAACAATGTGAAGTTTCAGTACTTTATTTTAGGCGTGGTGTAACTGTGCTCTGACAGGGGCAGCATATTGGGATTTTGAAGGAGAGTGTCTCAAATCATAGTCATGACCTCCCTAGCTAAAACTTTGCAAAGTCTTTTGACTCTTTTTTTTTTTTTTTCATTTATGTTTTATTTTTACTTATTTTGCCTAATGGTTTTATAATTCTTGGGGAATGCTGAGAATTTTGTTTCATTGCAGCTGTAGTACAGGCTTTTCGGGACCTGGTTTGGCTGTGTCCCCAGTGCACAGATGCAGTGTGTCAGGCACTGCCTGGCTGTGAGGACATCATCCAGGACAGTGAGGTAAGGTGGCTTTAGATTTGTTCTCGTGTCTCTTGATTTCATGTCAACACTGTTAATGTAGCTATTCTGTGAAACAGAATGTGCTCTTTTTTGGTGCCTTCAGGGGAAGCAAGCACTGATCTGGCTCCTTGGTGCACATGGTGAGAAAGTACCAAACGCCCCCTATGTGTTAGAGGACTTGGTGGAGAATGTGAAAACAGAGGTGTTCCCAGCAGTGAAGATGGAGCTCCTGACAGCGTTGGTGCGACTTTTCCTGTCTCGTCCTGCTGAGTGTCAGGACATGCTGGGGAGGCTGCTCTATCACTGCATAGGTAGGTTTCCTCTTGCAGCATTCTGCTTCATTGCAGCAGTAGTACAGGCTTTTGGGCACCTGTTTTTGACGCGTCCCTGGTGCACTGATGCAGTGTCAGCATCCTTGCAATGACCATCGAGGGTGGCAAAGTGATGTAGTTTTATGCATTAGGCTGCGTCTTGTCCCTGATAGGTGAGTGTGACAGGCTTACACTGTAGCCCTGGGAATGGATTTTTAATATTTAGGGGTCATGAAATCTGGGGAAAAATCTGAATGCTCAAATTCTCTACAATCTGTTGCTCAAATTTGCAGAGGAGGAGAAAGATATGTCAGTACGAGACCGTGGGCTGTTCTACTATCGCCTCTTACAGTCCGGTGTGGATGAAGTGAAACGGGTTCTGTGCAGCCCCAAGTCAGACCCTTCCCTGGGGCTCCTGGAGGACCAAACAGAACAACCTGTGAATACGTGGGCATCTGAGTTCAACACCCTCGCACCTATTTATGGCAAAGCACGTTGGGCACTTGTCACTGCTCACCAGCCAGGGGAGCCCTGTTACGCTTTTTCTCCTTGTACAGACTCTGGGAACGGGGGCACAGGTAACCAGCATCACCCTCACAGTTTCCTCTTGTCAGTAGACATCCTCACGTGAGTTCCTTTGGAAAAAGAACACAGTGCTTTGACAACACTTTAGTGTTCTTAATATCTTGTGCAATGCCTGGTTGATCACCGCCCCATTAGCCCAGGGAGGCTGCTGCTGAGGGTGCTGTAATTCCAGCCTTCATCTGATGGCCCCCTGGGATGTTCTGTGTGAAACTGGTAATAGGGGAATAAAAACTGCATCTCATTTGTTTATGCTTTGATTTCAGAGTCGCTGATTTCTGAAGGGAGTAAGGAAGTCCTCAAGGTTCATCCTGATACAGGCAGCCTTACCTTAATTCCTGATGTCGTCCTGACTGCAGAACAGTTTGAGAAGACCTGGCTGAGCCTGGATGTTGGCTGCCAGCAGTCTCTGCCCTGGATTGGAACAGTTCATCCAGATACTATCCAGACTGCTCTTCATGTCGTCCACATCCGGACCATTGCTATGAGCAAAGCTGGTGTCCAGCCATGGAAAGCTTATTTCATTGCTCAGGATGACAGTGGTTGCCTCTTCCTGACAGAGCTATTGCTCGAGGCAGAAGATTCAGGGATGCAGGTTGCAGTGAAGCAGAGTGAGGCAAAGCCTGAGGCACTGCAGGCCTTCATGTCTGTGTTCAGGACTGCTGTGGAGGCAGTTGCTGGGCTCAGATCCTGATGGGTCTCTGTTCCTTGTGGGGTGATTGCTCAGGTCATAGGAAGAGTTTTCTCCTCTGGCTTCAGTTTGCCATTCTTGATGCAAGTTTTGTATTTCTGAACTGCAGAAGTGTTGTCAGCATTGGGCAAAGGAGAGCTACAGCTGCAGCTCAGTGCTGCTGTGCAGAGCTACTGAGGCTGGTGAGCAGGATAGGGTAAAGGGCATCTTCCCCTGTGCTGGGGAAAGGACAGGATAATAATGTGTGCAAGCCTGCTGCTGCTGATCTAAGTCAGAAATGCTGGCACCTGCCGTGATTGTCACAAGACACCAGTGTGACTGATGGAACCAGAAGTGAGCAAAATTCAGGGCAGTGTTTTGGACAGGTTTTTTTTTTGGTTTTTTTTTTTTTTTTTTGGTTTTGTTTTTGTTTTTTTTTTGTGAGAATTGTAATTAATTCAAAAACCATTGCATCGTTCTCATGAGGAAGGACAGAAAGTTTCACCTGGTCAGCCCCAGCTCTCACTCTTCCCACTACAGTAGCTTTTGGCCAGGACACAGAAACAGGAAATGATCCAGCTGTGCTATGTGTTCCACTCCACTGAGCGTTCTGTACAATGGCAAAACCAAAGGAAAATTCCCTGGTTTAAGGTTGCAGGTTACTGTTGTGGTGCCTGTTGTGCAGGGCAAGGCATGGCTTTGTTAACCCTATTCTCTAATCTCGAAGTGCTTAATTTCTCCAAACGACTGTATTGTATCTCAGAATGCACTTCACTGATTCACTGCTGCCCCTGTCAGACAAGTCTTAAATTTCTTTTCTGATTTTTCCTAATAAAGAAGTGAATCATTCCTGGCTGCTTTCTGGAGTGTTTGTTCACAGGACTCCTGCCTGAGCTCTGCAGGATGGATTCACGTGGTCACAGCAGATCCTGCCTTCATTTTACACAGAACTTTTTCTCTCCACTTCTCTTAAGAAAACTTTTAAAAAGCAGTTGTGCAATAATTTATTTCAGTCTTGTGTGCCAAGTTATTGTAATACCCAAACTATCTAGGAGTGAAGTGAAATGCAGATAAAGGAAGTTGAGTGTAGTAGGTTTCCTATACCATTTTCCAGTCTCTTTAAGTACAGGAATACAACACATGCATTTGGGGGAGTCCTTTGCAGCACTCATTTGAGGCAGTTTTTACTCGACAAGCCTCACCTTGATGGCTTGCTGGCAAACAACCCTTCATTCAGCTGTGGCTGCACTGCATGGTGTGCTGATCTGGGGTAGGACTTCAAGATTCTACCTTCTGTCCAGCTACCTTTCCTGATAAATGAATGAGTCAACGATGATCCTTGGCTTCATGTAATTCTTCAGTTAATTTTATCTCCATGGCAATGCCTTATTCTGAAACTAAGCCACGCCTGTAGTTTGAGTAATCATGGTTGAGGGCAAAGGTTGTGCAGCCCTCAGGAGGGGCCTGCAGCCATGCTGCTCCCGGAAGGACGGGAAAAGGAGGGTAGCATTCAGAGGCGCTGCTCAGCCCGAGGGCTGGGAGGCATTCCTGTCTGCCAGCAGCTTCGGGTGAGAAAGCTGCCATGAGGACTTTTGAGGAACAGACAGCATGTGTTGTGGAAGCCTTATTTGATGATCTCCTAAACGAGGATGAAGCCGATTTCCGATGCCTGCAGACAGACTCAGGAGGTGAGGCCTGCAGTTCAGTGCAGATCCTTCTTGCTGAGGATGCTGGAGAGATGTAAAGGCAGGAGGAGCAGCTTGGTGCCAGGTGTTGGGGTTTTTTTATCTTGTGATGAGCTCCGAGTTGTGTCCCTGCTGGGGGATAAGTTAAAGTGGGGTGGGGCTGTCAGAAGCCCACAGAGACCACAGCTGCAGCCTGCCTTGGTGGGACGTGGGGGCAAAGTCCCCATCAGCCCCCGCCCGGTTTCCTTCCTCTGGGGCAGATGGGTTGCACCCAGGTGTGGGATGTCCCTGCGGGCCTGCAGCTCCAGCCTGGGCAGCGGGGCAGGATGTGCTGCAGGAGAGCAGGGTGCACATTACTCTGTTGAAAGGTCCTGTTTTCAGTTCCTTATGGCTTTGTGAAGCTTGGAAATACTTCTGCTGAAGTTCTCGGTGACGGGTATCTCCTTCAGGCTGAACATTCAGAACAAAGAAAACCAAAACCTTTTTATCTCGGCATATTTTTATGGAAAATTTTTTAACAGAGGGAAAAAAAAAAAAAAAAGCAATAACCCCACTTTAAGAAGCTGAGCTGAGAAGTTCTAATGCTTTTATGAGCCTGAAATCCGCGCAGTGTGCCTTTGAAAACCTTCCCAAGTTTGGATCGCTCTGTGGCTCTGTCTTCTTCCTCTCTTCTCTGCCTTGCCGTGCATTACACCCTAACCCCACAGCCTGCTCCCTCCTTTCCTTGTTTCAGGGTCCGTGCAGTCTGAGGAAGAGCCAAGTGGGTTTGACCCCGTTATTATTGCCAGTCGTCTGCGGCAGATCGGCGATCAGTGCAACATGGATTTTGAAAGGGTTTCCTCACAGGTTCTTCATGAAGTTCTCATGGGGAAGGTAAAGGACACCTCATCCCGCCTGGCCCTGGGCTGCTCTTTGCTTGTAGGCCAGCCTGCAGCTTTTCTTGTATTGGAGAACAGCAAAAGCCTAGGGAGGAATGCACCTTGTGCTGTAGGAGGCAGGGATGCCTGAGGAAAAGGGACGTGGCAGCCAGCAGCCTGCCAGCAGGACCCGCTTGGTTCTTTGCCTTTATCCAGATCACTGACCTCTCACAACTTTTCTCCTTGTCTCTTCCAAAGGAGCTGATTCCAAGGACCTGGCACTGCACAGGCTGACCTGTCGTTGCAGGAGATAAGATGCAGTTTAGGGCTGGTGAGGGGGCAAATGCTGTGTGTAAGAGAAAGACTGAAGAGGGGAGACAGTGTGCTCCAGGGAGCAGGGCTTCAGCTTGCCCAGAAGTCAGAGCCAGCACAGTTTTGGTGCATGTTCTGCTTGTAGTTCTAGTTTAAGGTTCTCTGCAGCTCTGGTTAAAGCTGTCTTGCCTAGATCTGCAGACATGCTTCCCACTGCTCTCATTTGTGCAAGCCATAGTAAGGAGAGAGCCCTGCCTTGGGCATCCTGTGCTGTGTGGGTACCACCAGGAAGCTGTGGGGGACACCTGCTCCAGTTGTGAATACAGTAAATAAATACAAGAATTTAACTGAATGTTGATTGAGAGCCAAGACTTGCTTATTACGCTATCTCTTAAAAAGAAGAAGCTCAAACTGCCCTCTTGATGCTTGCAGATGGAGAAATTTGGGGCTGCTGTGGATTCTCTCTGCAAAAGGTGGAGTGACCAGAACCCTGAGCTGGTCTATGAGAGAGCTTTTCTCTCTGTTTCTGTGAAACTGATGATGTATATTCTTAAGAAAGGAGCTGCTAATGTCAATCCTGGTCACCTCGTAAAAGCAATTAATGAAAATGCTCAAGTGAAAAACTACATTGAGACCCTTGGAGGATGGGTAAGCATGTGAAGTTTGTGGTCCTGTGTGCCTGAACATTGCTGGCTCCATTCCTTTGTTTCTCTGAGCTTTCCTATGTGCTGTTCTGCCTGGCGTCTGCTCTCAAACCCACTCATCAGCTAACACTGCAAGTAGCTGTGCAAACAGCTTTGCACAATGCCTTGGTGAAGATCTACTGAAGTCAGCATCAAACTTCCCATCTGCGTCAGGAATTAATTCCTTATCACAGTGCCTTGGGAGCTAAGCTTGCTGCATTAGTTTGGAATCAAAGTACTGGGGATTATTCATACAAAAAGCACTTTCCTGCTCATGTAGCTCTATGGACACCACCTGGTGTGTTTTATCGGTGGAACAATGCAGTCAGGCTGGGAGAGGTCGCAGTGGAAGATGCAAAGCGTGCCTTGCCTTCCTGCATCTTTCCTGTTCTGCCAGCAACTTCAGACCCACCTGAAATCTTTCCTCTAAAATACACACAAGGGTTGGTTTTGTTTTTTTTTTTGTTTCCAGGAGAAGTTGGACAACTGAGAGACAACCTTCCAGAATGTGAAGCTGGGATTTTCATTGATTTAACTGGGACAATTGCTTTTGTATTTCTTCAGGAGATTGCTAGAAGAACCATAATTTGTAAAGAAATTCTGTATCACTACGAATAAAAAGGAATAAATGTTTGCTGTTATTTGTTTTTCTTCTTGCGTTTCTCATAAATGTGGCCATGAAAGTGGGTTTGGGATGCCACGACTTGGACAGGCAACCCGACAAAGATCCCATACTGTTGTGTGTTCATGAGGCTCCAGGAGGCTCTCAGCAGTCGGAGCACCCAGGTGTGGGGCACCCAGCTCTGGCCCCCCCCAGCTCCTGACCCTCTTTGTCACGCAGACACGAGCACACGTGGTTCTACATGGAGGCACTAGGGCCCAGAGCTGTGTTTTGTTTTGTTGTTTGGCCACGGTATCTGTTACGCACTAATTTCCTTTAAGGCTGATGATGAAGTCAGTAAACCACAGCCTGCAGCGAGTGCTCTGTGCGCTGGTGCTTTCCGCTGTGACTCGCACTTGACATGTTCGCTCCTGCTCTTGGCAGGCCAGCCTCGCTCCATCTCTTCCAGCATGGACCAAAGGGAAATCCTGCTGCAGAACCTGGAAAGAGCCCAGAGCAAGAAGCTCAACCAAGAAGCATTTGCAGATGAGTTTTTGGTAAGTTTGCTTTAAGGTACAGATCCGTGTTTGAATTTATTTAAAAGAGATCTGCTCGGTCAGCGCTCCACAGACGGGAGATGAAACTTTGCGTGTGACAATAAGATTTTGAATGCATTTTAAAGCAAAAAGAGACGTGGGAGTTAACTAGAGTAAAAAGAATGTAAAGACAGAAGAGTAATCTAATGGTTTGCATTCAAAGTGAAACTGTTTGTTTTTTAAAATAATTTACCAAGTGCTTCCTGTTTTCTACTGAGCGAATTCTCTTGTCTGGATACAGTTTCGGTTTGCCCTGTTGCTGCAGTGGGGACACGCTGAGCAGCAGTGATAGTGCCACTCACTGCCTCTTCTCTGCTGCAATAGGCTGCATCTGTGATGTGTGCTCCTGTTGGGAAGCTCTAGTTGCTACGTGAAAAAGTTCTTTGCTTTTTTTTTCTCACTAGAAGCCCCTCAGTCACACCCCCTGCAGAACAGGGCATGAGCGTTCAGATAGGTGCTTGTGGACCTGAGGTTGGTTGTGCCATGGATGTACGGCACCCTGGCCAAGGCAGGAGGGCTGTGCTGACTGCTTCTGCAGCCTCCAGCACTGTACTGCGTTACATGGAAGGCTCAGGCATTCATCTGGAATGAGTACATGTGCCTTAATATCTGCTAGTGCTCCTGCCTCCTCCTGGAAGCAAATTTCTTATTTCTTAAAGGCAAAACTAGCAGAAATTGCTGATGGCTCTTGTCTTCCCCAACGTTCTGCAGTATCTGGCTGGTGAAAATCTGTGCAGTATCCAGGTCTGCTAGCTCTCTGCCAGCCTTGTGGTTGTTTGGCTGGGAGGGGTGAGCCTCAGATGGCAATGCACAGTCCTGTGCTGATGGCTGGTGATGGCTCCTGGTGGGTCGGTGGGAGAGTCTGGACTGCTCCAAGCACTGCTCAGCTTCAGAAGACATAGGGAAGGGCTAAACTAGTGCATCTGTAAGGCCTGAGATGTCTCAGACAAATACCAGGACAAACACTGGCCCCTACTTCTCCCCCAAGGGCTGTGCCAGGCAGCAAGCCTGGGGGCTGCTCATCAAACCCGTGAGATCCAGCCCTGCTCTGATGCGCCAGTGAAATCTTCACTTCAAACACTTGGGAAAAGCTTAGTGCTCTACTTCCAGCTGTCTGGGCTGGAGGGAAGTGATTAATCTGAGCCTGCAGTAACAGTCGGTTGTTCCATGGAACAAAGCACTGTCACAGGCTGCTGGATTTTCCCCCTTGCTGGGCTGGGGCAGGGCTGCGAGGCAGCAGGGGTTGTGAGCCTGGTGTGTGTGGTTCCAGCAGCCCAGTGCAGCCTCTGTTCTGACGGCAGCATGTAGGAGAGGTCAGGGCTGCATTTCCTCTGGGACTGGGGAGAAATCTTCCCTGAATGCCCTGAGCTGTTGGCCACTTTTGCAAGCACAGATAATTGGAATGAACTGTGTTCCAAACTTGGGATAAATGTTGGATCCGTGCTGCTGTCTCCCCTCTCTGTGTGAACAAGAGCATATTGTGGTCATATTGCTGGAAATGATAGAGCTTTTCTGTTTGAGTCTCTGTTTTCTGTGCATACAGTCCTACTGCTCCCACTTGCTTTCTCATATGTAGTCATTTTCCAGCAGTCCTAACTCAGTTCACGCAGGGACAGAAATAAAGCGATTTGGAACCATGAGGACTGGCCCAATGCTGAGTGGCTGTATTCCTTGCTATCCAAACTGGGAAGAGGGGGCTATGATGGAAGGATGGTTGGGGATGCTGGGGAAGGTTGCTTATTGAACCCCCAGATCAGTGCCTGAAGCTTTGGATTCCTACTGCCATTCCTGCCCATGTGCTGCCATTGGAGCACGTTGCCTCACAGAATCACGGAATGACCAGGGTTGGAAGGGACCTCGAGGATCACGAAGCTCCAACCCCTGCCACACGCAGGGCCACCAACCTCCACATTTCATACCAGCCCAGGCTGCCCAGGGCCCCATCCAACCTGGCCTTGAACACCTCCAGGGATGCACGGGGCATCACAGCCTCTCTGGGCAGCTGTTCCAGCACCTCACCGCTCTCATAGCAAAGAACTTCCCCCTGACATCCAACCTCAATCTTCCCTCCCTCAACTTCAAACCATTTCCCCTTGTCCTGCTGTCATCTCCCCTTTCCAAGAGTTGACTCCCCTCCTGTTTGTAGGCTCCCTTTAGGTACTGCAGGCTGCAATGAGGTCACCCCACAGCCTTCTTTTCTCCAGGCTGAACAAGCCCAGCTCCCTCAGCCTGTCTTTTTGGGGAGGTGCTGCAGCCCCCTGATCATCTCTGTGGCTCCTCTGGACCCTCCGAATGCTCCAGCACACACCAGCAGCACAGCACAGCCATCTCCTCCACCCATTTGACCACAGAGCTATTTTGGCTCGGTGACCCCAGGACCAGTATGTTTTTCCTGTGAGCAGTGAAGCTGAACCATTGTTTCCACTTCCTGCTATAACTCACGTGGGTGACCGTGAAGTGTGTGCAAGGCACGAGATGCTCCACCACCTCACAGCTCAGGTGTGTCAGCAGTCCTTTCCTGCTTCTCTTCAGCCCTTTTGCATCATTCTTTCACAAAGGCACAGAGTGCTGAGGATTTTCTTTTGTAAATCTGCTTCTGTGGACCCCAGTGATGACGTTGGAGAGAAGTTCTCTGAAGGCATTGCTCTACGTGCTTGGAAGGGCCTTCAGTGTCAGACTGCAGAGATACCAGCTACAGAAATGGTCTTTTCTTTTAAATTGCAGCTATCACTTGATGGCAAGAAAGAATACAAGAATGGTGCTTTCAAAGCCAGTGGCAATGAACGGTGTGTGTTATTTACAGGCTGATATCAAGGAAATTAAATTCTACACTTAATAAGCGAAAATACGCTCGAACTCTCCAGGAGTGCATAAGCTTTGTACTGGCAGTGAAAGAGATCAGAGATTCACATCTCTCAGAGCCTCTCCTAGGAATCCTTCTCCTCCTTTCTCTCTCATCACTGTATACAACTGCTTCACTCTGATTTCTTGTGCCTCTTTAATTGCTTGTGCATTGCTGTTTGCAACTGCAAATAAGAACATTTTTACCAAAGTGAGAAGAGTCAATTACTTCATCTGTCTTTTCTGATGTCGTTTGTTGGAGGTAGTTTCATACTGTTACTCCTCCCGATGCTTTCTATACTACACTCACTTGTGAGGGTGATGCTTTATGTGCTGTATGAATGCATCCCCTCCCTTCAGAAGCCCACATGCCCCCACCTCCCTTGGCCTCATACACATTTTCCACTCTGGGTCTCTTAGGTGGCTTCTGCTTCTATTCTTGGTCTGAGTACTTTGAGAAAAGCCTCTCCAGAAAGAACTAATTGTGTAAATTTTGCTTTGTGGTGGTGAGCCCGACCCCCAGAGACCTTCACACGTGCTATCTAGTAGTGCTGTACATTTGCACATTTGCTGTAACTTCTTCCATTCTTTTACCGCAGAAGCTGAAAAGGCAGTCAACAAAATATAGGTCGGATAAGATCTACCCTACAGCCACAGCTGAGTGCCCAGAGAACATCAAGAAGAACAGATACAAAGACATCTTGCCCTGTAGGTTGGAAATTGCAAGTGTTACTGTTCAGCCTTCCCTTCTATGCTGTGCTAGAGCCGGAGGGGCTCAGTGCCACAGGAGACTTGCATTAACACTGCTGCTACTTCTCCTGCTTTTGTGCCTGCAGATGACCACAGCAGAGTGGAGCTATCCCTAATCACATCAGATACAGATTCTCATTACATCAATGCCAACTTCATCAAGGTATTGCTTCTTTCACGGTGCTCTACAGTGTAAACGTGTTTGCAGGCTGCTGGAGCTCCCCGGCCACCCCATGCCATGAGGAGCAGGTCCTGTAGCTGTGGCTACAAGCAGACGATGCGGTCGGTAGCTGCCATGCTGTGCAATGAGGCCAAAAGATGCAGAGGTTCTGCACGATGAGCCCTTCAGGAGCAGCACAGAGGCACCAGGCCCAGCACCACACACCTACTGCGTTAGAAGCTTGCGGCTTGCAGCCCCCGCTTCCTGTCAGGCTGGGGGACAGCACAAAACTGCCTGTGGCCAGGCTGGCCTGCCCGAAACCAGGGTGCTGATGGCCGGAAGCTGAGCAGCTCTGCTCAGCTCCACAGTGAGCAGCAGGAAAGTCACTGCAGGCTCCTCTGGCAGCTCTGGGTGCTAGGACAGATGTTGCTTCCAGCCCAGCCTCCTGGCTCTGGCTCTGCCTTTGGGACATCTTCACAGCTTGGCTTCTGATTGCTTCACTTAATTTAGGCGCCTAAAATGTAACTGTATAGAAGCCCCCCTTTTTGACCTCATAGGGTAGAAGTAGGATTCGGAAAGAGATGATTTTTATTTCTGTTGGTGAGCTGTGCAAATGTATCTTCATGTCCGATTTAAACAGGGAGTCTATGGGCCGAGAGCATATATTGCAACCCAGGGTCCTCTCCCCACCACTGTCACTGACTTTTGGAGGATGATTTGGGAGTATGAAGTCCTGGTAAGATGCGGATTCATGTTTGTTTGTTTTATTGTATTAAAAGTTGTCTTTAAAAGCAACTAGAACTCCTTTGTGACTGAAGACACGGTGATAGCACCAGGGCAGCACTCAGGTGCTCTGCATGACCCGTGTCCTTCCTGTGAGCTGGGATGTTGCTGCTCCTGCTGCCCTCCTGCTGCATCCAGCTCTGTGCTGGGAAGGTCTGGAGCTGTGGGTGGTGTCCTGAGTTTGCTTTGTCTGACACTGGGGGTGGCAGTCCAAATACCTCCTTTGTGGCTAATGAGCAGCCCCAGACAATGGGACTGATTTCTCTGCCTGGATAAAAAAAAAAACTCTTCTAACAAACCTTCTTTCTGCAGATCGTGGTCATGGCCTGCATGGAGTTTGAAATGGGAAAGGTGAGTAACATACTGAGTTGGTTGTGTTGCAGCGGGGCCAGAACAAGGTTTATATTAAATCTCACTGGGGACAGCAAGTTTCCATTTGATACAAATGGTTCCTTGAGTCTCCTGTGGCAAATCCTCAAACCATCTCCAGTAATGCAACCAGCCTCGCTGGCAGGGAAACAAGCCTAGCTCCTGCCTGAGGATTCCAGCGATGGGGCGGGCAGAGGTTGGTCAGCAGCAGCAGCAACAGCACAGCCTGCTGCACCTGCCGGGCAAAGAGATGGGAGGTGCTTCGTGTGGGCAGCAATGAATAACCAGACATTTGCTTCTTGCAACAGAAAAAATGTGAGCGGTACTGGGCAGAGGTGGGCGACCCCTCCCTGCAGTGCGGCCCCTTTTCCGTTACCTGTGTGAGTAAAGCACCTTCACACCACACACAGCACCTGCACTGCAAACTGCTGCCATCTGCAGAAAATGTGACTCTACTTATTGTTCTGCAGGAAGCTGAAGAGAAGAAAAACGAATACGTGATCAGGACTTTAAAAGTGACCCTGAATGAAGTAAGTAGGAAAGTCAAGGCAGGAAAAGCATCTTGGGTGGCTTAATTATAGAAATAATATTAAAATACATTGCACTTTGCAGAAAGTTCTATGCTCCTGGGCGTGGGGGTTTAGATTCAGCAGTAGCTGAAGGAATTATGAGACTGAAGGAATTATGAGACTAAAAAAACAATTAATTCAAACTTTGATGTCTGAAACTGTTTGACAGTTGTAACAAATTGGATCATGGGTAAGCCAGGCTAAAAGGCAGTATGGAGAACCCCATAAGGTGGCAAGGTGTCCCTTGGAGCAAGAGCAGCTACAAATTGCACTTGCAGCTTGCAGCCTCTGCTCGTCAATAGAGCACAGAATTAGAGGTGGCTCAGCACACCAGCTCGCCCCGCTGTGCTGATGGCCACTCGGTGTCCTGCCAGCTGTTCTCTCCTCCTGCAGGCAGCGCGCACCATCCACCAATTCCACTACCAGAACTGGCCTGACCACGACATTCCCTCTTCCATTGACCCCATTCTGGAGCTCATTGGCGAGGTTCGCTGCTACCAGCCAGATGACAGCATCCCCATCTGCATCCACTGCAGGTGAGTGTGCGCAGGGCAGGCTGTGCCCCGCGCCTGCCTGGCTTCCCCACAGGGATGGGTGCTGCAGTCTGTGGGCTGTGCTGTCTGTGGCGTGGGATGCAAGGCTGCCAGCTTTTCTTAATACCCTTGTTGGATAATACAGCCTGCCCAACTCTGATCTCTGCGAGCAACCCTTCTGTGACTCTCATTGCAGTGCTGGCTGTGGGAGAACAGGAGTTGTTTGTGCCATTGACTACACCTGGAAGCTGCTGAAGGATGGGGTAGGTGTCATCCCCCCACGTGTACTCACCACCCGTGTGCTGCCCGTTGTTGTTGCTGCACTCTCTTCCCTCTGCAGCCTGGTGCAAACAGCAGCACTGCAGTGCAGCTGTACAGGCAGGTTGGAGACCTTCCTGCTACCGCTGCTCTTGGCTTGGACTTCAGCTTGCAGGGCTTGGCTTGGCACTGGCCTTCAATCTTCAATACAAGTTTACTACTATTTGTCTCTCCACACTTCAGTATCAGACCTGCTCTCATTTTAAAGTCTTAATGATTTCTCTTTCTTGCAAGATTGTTCCAGTGAACTTCAGTATATTCAGTCTGATCCAGGAGATGCGCACACAAAGGCCTTCGATAGTGCAGACCAAGGTATGCCCAGGAAGTTCTGTCCACACACAGAACTGAAACCTCAATACCACCCAGGAGGACTCACAGCAAGGAAGCACAGAAAGGCTGTAGGGCTGGGAGGGGGTGTGCAGTTGTTCTGTAAGGTCCATTTTCTGAGCGGAAGAATGATTTTGCAGAAATGAATTTCTGACCACTTCTCTGTAGACAGCTGGGATAGTTTGGTGCTTGCAGAGACATTTTTTGAATGCTTATGCTATGAAACAAGTGACCATCCGGGAAACAAAGTGGAAACTCTTCTCAAGTGAGGCCGATTGAAGAGGAAGCTCGGTGCAGAACAGCGCTGGGCGCAGCTGACAAAAAAAACAACAAATGCTTTGGTCTCAACCCTGTGGAAACTGCAGCTTCTACTTCTTCTGAGAACTTGTCCTGCCACCAGACCACAAAGTGGCAGCTTCTCACAGGGGCTGATGTTTGATTTGGGTGATAGGTGACCACTGGTGACACGTACTGCAGGTGCTGGCTTTCACATCTCTTTCATTTGTTGAATGCAGGAGCAGTACAAGCTGGTTTACAATGCTGTCATTGAGCTCTTCAAAAGGCAGATTGAAGCACTGGATGCCCAGGAAGATTCTGCTTCTCTACAGGAAAAGTCACCACAACAAATGCACAGCCTCTTGCAGCCTGAGGCACACCAGGTTTGATCGTGATTCCTACTGCAGAATGTATAAGATAAATAAGCCACATTTTGCCCTATTTATTCATAATTACATTGTAACAGAAGCCTCCAACCTATCGAAGCACTTATGCGGCCCCTGTTTCTTTACCTGCCATTTCATCTTGTGAAGAGCCATGCCAAAGTATTTCAAATCTCATGCACCTCTGAGGGAGAACATGCTCCTGGTATGGAGTTCTGTAAACAGGAACAGCCCAAACACCAACAGCTTCTCCTAATTCTCTGTCTGGTAATGCAGCACAAGCATTACCTTGACGCTGTAGCTGTTTGCAGTCTTGTAGAAATGAAGAAGTTAAGAATTGCCACTCTTAAGTAAGCTTATATTGCCAAAGGTGCTGTCTAAAGCATGTGGATCGGGATCTCACGATGGGATTCACATCTCAATTTTCCCATAGTATTCACCAGAGCTGAGTGGGAGAATTGCTGGAAAGCGCCTTCTGCGTGTGTAGTGATGGTCAGTAAGCAAAGGAGATGCAGGGCTAGATTGACACAAAATGCAGAGAATGGTGCAAGTCTGGATGTGGCTTTGGAGATGTTGGCCAAAGCTCCCGCCTGCCTGAAGCTCAGTGCCTTCTGAAAGCACCTCACGGAGCACGGGTGACAGTCACATGCCAAAGCATCACAGATGAAATCAGCACCTGCACAGCATGGCTGAATGGCGCTGAGGGTCTTAAGCAGAGCTCAGGCAATTCTGCAGCTGTTTGACACAGCTGGATCATTGTCTGGCCCTTGGCACTCTCATCTCAGAAAGGTGCGGACAGGAAGAGCTGTTCAGGATGATCTGCCCTCAATATTCAGTGCCAAATTGGTGTTTTCGTTCTGGTGTTCGTCATTCCCAAACTCCATTTAATCATTAAAAGTAGTTGGCAGAAATTCTGTCTCCTGAAATTGCATTTTTGTGCTCTTTGTATTCTTTTTCTTCACTCTCTTGCTTTCTTTCATCAGGTTCTAACAAGGCACCCTGAACCCAAGCCACTGCTGAGCCCTGTGGAAGATATTTATTCTCTGAGTAGTTTGCTAACCTGGTAAGGTCACCACCCAAGTGTCCCTCGTATTTTCTATTACCCCTATTATTTCAGGAAGATGCACTTCTCGTGTTTATTTTGTGGAATCATAGAATCATCAAGATTGGAATACACCACTAAGATTGCATACAGGGTCCTCCTGTGTTCATCATTTAATGGTGGCCAAACAGGGCTTCCCTGTCACTCCATGCTGAACCAGGCAGGCTCAGTGCTCCCAGAGGACAGATCTGCCCTTACAAGCAATGCTCTGGGGCCTTGTTAATAGCCTAAAGGTTCCTGAGTGCTCGACACCTCTGACATCGTGCTGCCTTGCTTTGTTGCAGCTCGGGACGAGAGGACCACGATGAGCACCAACACCTTCCTCCACTGGTACAAAACGAAGCGCCACTGACATCCCTGTCTGCCACAGCAGCACGGGGCAGCTCTGGGGACACAGGCCCTTCCATCAGACCAGCGGTCTCTGTCGGCACTCTGAATGTTAGCGGCACCAGACACGCAGCTGCTGTCAAGATGTGGGGTGCAGGAGAAGCCCTGCAGAAGCACCGCAGTTTGCAGTTCAGCAGCAGGTCCTCTGAGCAGCTGCTGCTGGACCTGGAGCTGCAGGGAACAGGCAGGAAAGGGGCCCATGGCAAAGTACCTCTGGCACGGACCACATCGATACCTTTTGTGCTGGCACAGCAAAGAGAAGTCTGGGCTTGTGATGGAGGGAATGCAAAACCCACTTCGAATTCTCAGTCACCAAATGCCTGCTGTTCAGGCTTCCAGGTGAAGGAGCAGGATGTACTTTCCTTTTCCCCTGCTGAGCTGAACCACTCAAGCCAAATAGCAGACGGTCCCCCTGGCCACAGGAACTGCAGGCAGTGTCCTTACCCTTACTGTTGTTCAGCAGAAGACCCCTACTTCTCTTCACTCTCCCCAGAAGAGCTGCCATCCCCAGAGCCACCTGTTGGGCAGGATGCACTGGGCCCTCCTTGCACAGTGCCTACCGCCCCACTGCTCTGGCCTGCATCCCACCACGCTGCCCAGCCAAGCACTGGGAGGACATCCTCACCGAGTAAGTGCTGTGGGTGATGAGAGCAGTCCTTCAGCATCTGGCAGTGCCTGGGGAGGGCCTCACGAGGTTTCATCCCACCTTACTTCAGGATTTGGTGCACAAGTCTTCTCACTATTCAAATGCCAGAGGCGCTGGGGAACTTAAAGGAGCGGCAGTGCAATCAAGCAGCAGTGGTGCTGCGCACTGAGGGACTGTGAGTGAGGGGGCATGCAGTAACACCCTGTGCCATAGAGCTCTTTGTCAGAGCTGCTGGGAGGGCACCTGGGGCACACATCCAGCAGCAGGTGAGAGGAGCTGAGTACTATTTGGATTTTAGGTACAGCTCAGAGAGGTTTATGATGATCTCTGGTGGTCAGCTGGGTGGAGCAGCCTCTGCACAGGTCTGCAGTTCTGTGGTGCCATGCAGTAACCTGCCCACATTTCCTCCATTAGACATCCTGCCCCAGACAGATGATGATGATCCTCCACCCCTGCCAGAGCGAACTCCTGAGTCCTTTATTGTGGCCAGTGAATCAGGTAAGTGCATTTAGCAGTGCAGGGACTGACATCTGCCCTGAGGGCACTTCTCAGCTTCTGGGGGATCAGAGCAGTGCCTTTGCTCCATCTGCCTGGGATAAGAAATGTCACCTTGTTTTGTCTCCAGCAGAACTTCCCCTGGCCACCTCAGATTTTCAGTTTCCACCTAAACATGAAAATACTGGAACCTCCTTGGAGCAGAGTAGTGTGTCTCCCTCAGTGACGTTTAATGACTCAATGAGA
Source organism: Centrocercus urophasianus (assembly GCF_019232065.1). Taxonomy (NCBI): domain Eukaryota; kingdom Metazoa; phylum Chordata; class Aves; order Galliformes; family Phasianidae; genus Centrocercus; species Centrocercus urophasianus. The sequence goes on along the minus strand of NW_024885086.1, from coordinate 3,848 downwards.
CTGAGACCAAGTAAGGTAAATAAGTGCAGTTTTATCTCTTCTCCAGCGCTGTCACTGTGTCAATTTCCTTATATGCTATCCTTGTTTTTCATTTCCAGAGTTTAAAGCTTCGGAGCCCACACTCAGGTACAAGTTTTATGCTGGAGTAACAATCATTGGGTACAAGGTCTATTTTTAATAGAACCTGCTTCAAATTATGCCAGATTTAGTAAATGTCACTAGGAACAACGCTCTGTCCAACAGAAATTTTCTGCAATAAAACAGATCTAAACAGTTCTGCAGCCAGATGAACTCGTAGTTTTGAATTTCCTCATCAGCCCCTGCATCACGGGCTGTATTTCATGATGACGTCCCTTGCAGCCTCCTCAGGCTAAGGGTCATCACGTCCTCTTACTGCATGTTTTGTGTTTCCTTTGACACAATGGAGATACACAGGATAGAGTTCTGCAGTCGCAGTGAACAGATACATGCATTTTCAAAGCAGGTACACAACCCTCCTGCCTTTGCTTTCTCAGAGACAAACCAGGATCGCTCCAGCTCTCCTCCCCCACTTCCTGAAAGAACCCCGGAGTCGTTTGTTCTCGCTGATGGAGAAAGTAAGTGATTTATTTTCCCAGCATTTTACTGAGATTCATACTTGCATCTCACCCTGTAATAACAGTGGCCCATTTGTTCCAAATATTACCAACGGACTGAACTGTAGGAGAGGTAAGCAGATACAAAGGAAGCAATTCCCTGTTGGGAATTTCTGCAGCTGCTGCGTTAGAGAAATCAAAAAGCAGCAACAAAGCACTGAGAAAAGAAGAGAGAGGATTCATGAATGACCACAGAAAGTGTTCTGCTGTATGTTCCCAGGTTTGCAGCTTCCTGGAAGAAGTTCTACAGCTAGTTCTTGGGACTTGAGTAATGGAGCTTCTGAAACATCATCAAAAGAGCCTGTGAAATGCTTCAGGAGAAGCAAGGTAAACAAACAAACAAACCAGAAGCACCTGCACAAAAGCTACAGGTGAAGGAGATGGTGAGAAGAGGCTTTTCTAGCAACAGCTACTGTTGCTTTCTGACTCCTAATCTAAAAGCAGCATGCTTTGAGAGCACTCCTCAGTTTAAAGCAAGGAAACAAGTCTAATAATAATGCTGTGCTGTAGAATTGTAGACACAACCTATGTCCAAAAGGAACAGAGCCACACATTCAGGGCTGTGAATGGCTCTGTCTCAGCATTCATAAGCACCAGTTCTTCTGGAAAAAAATTGCTTGAGTGGAGTCTCAATTCCCATGTAGGACGGGTTCTGTTCATCACCATGGCTCCAGTTAATTATCCTCATATGAAATTGTACTTTGGGATGTTATGGTTGAGCAGCAAAGCATTTGAGGAAAACAGTAAACTTGCTACTTTTTTTTTTTTTTTAAACAAAGCTTTTTTTTCTTTTTGCAGAGTTTGAAAATATTCAAAAACGTGAGAAAAAGTAAGTCATTCAGAATAACCTCAATGATTTTATCATTCCACCAAATGCTCTCAACGTGACAGAGAGCAGAACTGTGGGGAATGCGATTGACCTGAGCCCCATTCTGGATTCTGCCTCACCTATCTGGAGCATAAATGAGGATTTTCTCATGAAGTTCCCTTTGATCTAAACTTAAAAAGTTTATCTTGAAAACAGGACTGCCAAATACTGTTCAAAGCACTGCTGAGCAAACGTTTTTCCAACAGACTGCACTGCAGTAGCGCATTCACTCCCTACTATGAGCAAATAATTCAACCCTTTACAAGGGGAGATAACAGCAGGACAAGGGGGAATGGTTTGAAGTTGAGGGAGGGAAGATTGAGGTTGGATGTCAGGGGGAAGTTCTTTCCTATGAGAGCAGTGAGGTGCTGGAACAGCTGCCCAGAGAGGCTGTGATGCCTCGTCCATCCCTGGAGGTGTTCAAGGCCAGTTGGATGGGGCTCTGAGCAATGGAGGTTGTGTGGAGGAGTGCAATGGAGTGGAGGTTGGCAGCCCTGCTTGTGGCAGCAGGGTTGGAGCTTCGTGATCCTCGAGGTCCCTTCCAACCCAACCATTCTGTGATTCTATAACTCTACAGAATAATGTCTTAAAAAATGTGCAGCATTTGAGCAGCGTTAACGCAGAGAGTGCTTTGTGTGGACTGCAGCTGTATGTGTGGCAGTGTGCTCTCCTGTAGGGCTGTGAAAACCCAGTTCATCAGGGGGTTACGATGGTCACTAACTGTGTCAGTACAATTTTGTGTTTCCAGGCGTCTGTACTGCATCTTCACTGACAAAACCATCAGAATCTGCACCTTCAAATCATCTGAGCTCTTTCTTTAATTTCGGTATGTATTCATGTCGTAGCGGGAGGATTTGTTGCTAACTACAGTGTCAGACTGTATTTGTAGTTTTTGCACCAGCGGAATGCAGGCTGTTGCTTCAAGTAAACGACGTCTTAGATTCTGGGAGAATTTAAATTACAAGTGTTGTGAAAAACCCCGTTACTTGAGGAAATTACATGGTCCGTATCTGTAAGATGCTACATTTGTTGCATTTTATTTTATTTTATTTTTCCTAGCCTTTGCGAGTCGATTTTCAAAACCGAAAGGATCAAGAAACCCACCACCAGCATGGAACATTTAGGTAAACCTCGTAGATTTGGTGTCACAGAGGTGTGAATACCTTCTGATACTCCACGAGTGCTCACTTCAGGAAGGTTTCCATCAACGTGAACACACAAAACGTGTCGCATGATATCTGCAGATGAGGCACTACTCGCACGTTCTTCAGCTGAAGATCTGAAGTACAGGAGCACGCGTAACTACCAGCAGCTGATCGCTTTCAGTTAAATCACAACGGGGTGGACATCAAACCCAGGAACGGATATTTCATCCTAAAGAGTCATCAATTTTTGTTGCGTTTTGGGATGTTTACTTCAGAACGGTAGATTTGAGCTTTCTGAAAGAAAACTGTGAGTGATTCCAGTGAGCGCTGCTGAATGGTACAGAGGTCCAAGGAGGGACCGAACCACCACAAGGAGCTGAGACCTGCAGACGCCGTGTCACTGTTTCCTTCTGTGTTTCCATCACTTGAACTGAAAGGGAATTAGTATCTCAAACTATATTTTCCCCCTCACATTTAATGGTCTTTTTTCTCATATGAATCAGATTATTTTTCCTGTTTTTTGGTTAACAAAGATACTGCAGGACTGTGGAAACTGCAGCCCTCACTATACGAAAACCCACACAGCGATCCCAGCGCCCACAACTGACACCCGTTTGTATTTAATATTTTTACGACGCGGGAAACTCTGAAAGCCATATCCAAATTCGGGAATGGCTTATTTAATCTAGGAAGTATTTTATGATGTGTGACAAATGCTGTGTAAATAAATAAAGTTTATTTATGGGCCGGGAATTCACCCGCGCACGCAACACCGCAAGAGCGCCTCTGAGGGACCGCCGCCTTCCCGCCCTCCACGCGCCGCCCGCTGCACCCACTAACGCAGCGGCGGGCACGTGACCCCGTCACGTGACGCACGGCCGCCCCGCCACCGCCTACTACCGTCGTGCCGGCTCCCACGCATGCGCCCGCGGGCGGACTACACTTCCCGGCGCTCCGCCGCAAACTACAACTCCCAAGGGGCGCCGCGCGACGCCTGCGCAGTGCCGGCTGGCGCTCGGGCCATTTAAATGTGTGTGAGGGAGACTGTGAAATGGCTGCGCAGGTCGCTGCGGTGCGCGCCGTATCCCGGGCCCCGGAGGAGCCGCCCCCGCTGCCCTCGGGGGAGCGGCCCGGCCGGCCTCGGGGCGGCGGGCGGCGGCGGCGGGCCGCTCCCGGCGAGGCGGCCGGCGGCAAGCGGGC
>NW_024885085.1:0-12096 GCF_019232065.1 Centrocercus urophasianus | reverse complement strand
ACGCGCCCACAGCCGGCGCGGTGTGGGGCCATGGGGTCCTGCAGCGCGTGCTGGGGTTTGGGGTCCTGCATGTGGCGGGTCGGGTACCAGGGGTGCCGTCCTCGCAGGGTGCGACTGCAACGAGCACTCACGGCGCTGCCACTTCGACATGGCCGTGTTCCTGGCCACCGGGAACACCAGCGGGGCCGTGTGCGATGGCTGCCAGCACAACACCATGGGGCGCCGCTGCCATCTCTGCAAGCCCTTCTACTACCGGCACCCGCGCTCTGATATCCGCGCTCCCACTGCCTGCATCCGTGAGTGCCCCCAACTCTGTTGCCCCCAACCCCGTGTCCCCCACCGCCACCTGCCCCAGCTGCCATGATGTCCCCACAGCGTGTGACTGCGACCCTGCGGGATCGCTGGATGGCGGCGCCTGCGATGCACACACGGACGTGGCGCTGGGCATGATCGCGGGGCAGTGCCGCTGCAAGGAGAACGTGGCCGGGCCACGCTGCGACCGCTGCCGGCACGGAGCCTACGGCCTCAGCCAGGGAGACCCTCAGGGCTGCCAACGTGAGCTGGGGTTGGGGTGGGCATGGGCTGTGGGGATGGAGGGTTTGCGTGGGGATGGAGGAATGGGGATGGAAAGGGAGGAACATGGGTGAAGGAGTGGGGATGAAAAGATGGGATGAAGGAATGGGGATGGGGGTGGAGGAATGGGGATGGAAGGATGGGGATGAAGGAATGAGAATACGGAAAGAGGGATGGGGATGGAGGGATAAAAATGAAGGGATAGGTTTGGGAAAGGAGATGGAGGGCAGAGCTGAATGAGTGAGTGATGAAGCAGTAAGGATGGAGGGATGGGGATGAAGGAATGGAAAAGATGGAGATGGGGATGGAGATGGAGGAATGGGAATGGAGATACAGCGATAGGGAGGGGAGTAGAGGAGTGTGAATGAGAATAGAAGAGTGGGGATGGGGAATGAAGTAAGGGGTATAGAAGGCCTGAGTTGGAGGGTTGAGGCCAGAGATGGAAGTGTGGAGGTGGATGGGTTAGGGATGAAGCAATGTAGGAGGAGTGGGGATTGAAGAAGTATGGAAATGAACGGATGAGGTGGGGAGATATGGATGAAGGGACTAGGGATGCAGGGATGGGGATGGAAGAATTAGGCTGGAGGGCAGGGATGGAAGGGTGGAGCTGGATGAGTAGGTGATGAAGCAATGGGAGGGGATGATGGAGATGGAAGTAGGATTGGCATGGAGGGTTGGAGATGGAAAGAGGGAGGGAGGGTGAGGAAAGGTGGGATGAGCAATAGTGCATGGGGGACTCAGGGCCGTGGGGCAAGGAGGGAGGGCTGTGGAGCTGCTGTTTGAACATCACAGGGTGCACTGGGGGCTGTGGTGGGTGGCAGTGCTGTGTGGCAGCCCACCATGTGTGTGTTTGTGCACGGGGCAGCGTGCCGGTGTGACCCACGGGGCACGGTGGCGGGCAGCTCCCCCTGTGACCCCATCAGTGGGGACTGCTACTGCAAGCGCTTCGTGGCCGGGCGCTCCTGCAGCCAGTGCGTGGTGAGTGCCCCAGCTCCACACTGTGCTCCATTGCCTTGGCTCTCCCCAGCCCCATGGCATTCCCCAGGGCTGGGCTGGCCCCACACCTACTCCCTGTCTCTCCCATCTTACTGCAGCCTGAATTCTGGGGCCTGAGCTATGATGTAGGGGGCTGCCGGCCCTGCTCCTGTGACTTCGGGGGAGCTTACAGCAACAGGTGAGGCCCCACAGTACTGCCCAGCCGGGCACGGGGACACAGGGATGGGTGTGGGGACAGGGTGGAATGGAAGTGGTGGGACCACTGCTGGAGGGATGGGGACAGGGCTTCACAGTGGAGACAGAGTGGTGTGGAAGGAGGGATCTCTGTGCCTGAAGGTGGAGGGCTGGGGACAGGAGGGGATGGGTGAGGCACGGTCGGACAGAAAGATGGATGAGGGCCATTCCCCAGGTGCTCCATGGAGGACGGGGCCTGTCCCTGCCGCCCCCACCTCATGGGCCGGCAGTGTGACCAGGTGCAGCCCGGCTTCTTCTGCGCACCCCTTGACCACTACACCTACGAGGCTGAGCAAGCTGTGGGCCACGGGCCCAGCCATCCCCAGCTCCCAGTAAGTGTCCCCATCTGGGCTTCCACGGTGCCCCATACCTTGTGTATGGCCATCCCCGTGCTCCATGCATGGCTATCTCCACGCATGGCCATCCCCATGCTCCATGCGTCACCGTCCCCATGCATGGCCATCCCCATCCCTGCAGGGCGCCGTGCGGGCAGAGGTGCCCCAGGACTGCCCCCAGCACCGCAATGGGGACCCAGCGGGGCGGAAAGCACGTGCTCGGCCCCAGCGCAGCCCTCCCCGCTCCCCCCAGCCCCGCGCAGCCCCACGCCACAGCCTCCAGCAGCCCCCCAAGGTGAGCCGTGGGTTGAGGAGGGGGCACGGCGGGGCACAGCCTTGGGCTGGGGCTGAGCCATGCGGTGCCATGCCCAGCCCGACGTGGAGCCGGTGCTGCGAGATGGGGACGGGCGCATGGTGACGTGGACTGGACTGGGGTTTGCCCGTGTGCGGGATGGAGCCGGGCTGACATTCCATGTAGACAACGTGCCCTACCCCATGGAGTACGAGCTGCTGCTGCGTTACGAGCCTGAGGTGAGTGGCTGCAGGATGGCCCCAGTGTGCACCGTGTGGCACCGCCGGTGCTGATGGCCTCGCATCCCCTTGCAGTCAGCCGAGGACTGGGAGGCTGTGGTGAGCATCAGCTCCCGGGCGCTGCCCACCGGACCACGCTGTGGGAACCTGCTGCCCTCAGAGCAGATGTACCACGAAAGCCTGCCCCACAGCCAGAGGTGGGATGGGGTGGGGGTGGATTGGATAAGGATGGAGATGGAGACAGGGAAAGGGTGGGATGGGATGAGAGGGAATGGGATAGGTGTGGAAAGAAGATGGAGATGAGGATGGGGTAGGATGGGTAGAGGGAGCAGGTTGAGGATATGGATGGGGATGGGAATGAGGATAGGGATGGGGGTGTAGACAGATTGGGCTTGAGAATGGGCATGAGTTTGGGGATAGAGATGGGAATGAGACTGGCATAGAGATGAGAATGGGAATGCAGACAGGATAAAGGTGGAAATGTGCATGAGAGGATGTGGTGGGATGAAATAAAGAGAGAGAATGAAGATGGAACTGGGAATGGGGTGGGATAGGATAGGGATAAGGATGAAGGTAGGATCAGGACAGGGAGATGGACAACACTACCACACTTCTAGAATTGAGGGATGGGCATAGGATGTGGTTGGTATGGGAAGGGGGATAGTCCTGCCACACCGGTCGGGGAATCAGGGTGATCAATGTGGCCAGGTCCTGCTACATTCTTCTGGCCATCTCTCTGTGACCCGATGCCTTCCTTTCTGCAGGTATGTGCTGCTGTCCCGGCCCTTCTGCTTCGAGCCCAGTACCCCATACGAGGTAACTGTGCGGCTGCAGAGAGCCAGCGTCACCCAGCGCCACCCCAGTGCCTTCATCCTCATCGACTCAGTAAGGGGATCCCAACACACCCCGGTGGGGAGATGGGCAGGGGTGGGCGAACCACACATAGAGTGGTGGACAGAGATGGGATGGGGTGGAGAGGGAGATGAATGGGGTATAGATGGAGGCGGCAATGGGACTGGTGTTGCAGCTGGGTCTGGAGCAGAGAATGAGGATGGAGATGTCGACGGGATGGGGCCACGCATGGGGACATCGGTGGGGCTGGGGATGTTGGTGGAGTTGGGACTGGTCCCGGGGACAGCCCCACCACCTCCCCGCTGCCCCACAGCTGGTGCTGCTGCCACGTGTGCCAGAGCTGCCGGGCTTCCACGGGGCAGCAGTGGAAGCGGTGCAGCGGCTGGAGGAGCTGGAGCGCTACCGATGCCTGGAGGCTTTCCATATGGCCCCACCGCACACCCTGGCTGAAGCCTGCGCCCGCCTCATCTGCAGCGTCTCAGCCGTGCTGCACGATGGAGCTCTGCGTGAGTCGGGGGGCCTCAGGGATGAGGGGCCATGAGTGGGTGGGTGGGTGAGTGGGCTATGATAGAGCCATGCTCGGCACAGCAAGGCCGGATAGTAGCTGGTGTGGGAGAGGCCAGGGGTTGGTGGCAGTGTGTGGCATGGCATTCCCATCCCCAGCTACAACCCTGCTGCCCCACAGCCTGCCAGTGTGACCCACAAGGCTCCCGCAGCAGCGTGTGCCAGGTGCTGTCAGGGCAGTGTGAGTGCAAGCCCCACGTCCTCGGCCGACGCTGTGACCGCTGCGCACCCGGCAGCTACGGCTTTGGACCCCTGGGGTGCAGCCGTGAGTAACAGGGTCTGCTGGTGTGTCAGGCATGCCAGGATGGGACCCCCCTGTCTGTGTGTCTGTCTGTCTGTCTGTCTGTCCATCCCACTGGGATGATTATTCTCTGGCTTGAGGTCACCCTGACGTGAGCTGTGCCATTCCACAGCCTGCGCCTGCTCCCCGGAGGGCTCTGTGTCGCAGCTGTGTGATGCGGGCAGTGGGCAATGCCGCTGCCAGCCGGGCATTATGGGCCGGCAATGCGACCGCTGCCAGCCGGGACACTGGGGCTTCCCCAGCTGCCGGCCCTGCCAGTGCAACGGGCACACCGAGGAGTGCGACCTGCGGACGGGCAGCTGCCTGCGCTGCCGAGACCACACCACCGGCCGGCACTGCGAGAGGTGAGCGTGGGTGGGTGAGACGGTTCAGCACGGCATGGCACGGCATAGCATGATACTTACAGCACTGATGAGGTGGGGTAGGACGGGATGAATGGGATTGAACAGGTTTAGATTGTATGAGATGGGATGGGATGAGAAAAGATGAGATGGGATGGGATCGGGTGGGGTTAGAATGGATGGATGGGATGAGATAAGATGAGATGGTGTAGGGTACGGTAGGGTAGCTTGGGATGGGATAGGATGAGGATGGGATAAGAAAAGGCGGGATGAGATGGAATAAAACGGGATGGTGGAACTGGATGGGACAGGTTAGGATTAATGGGATGGGATGGGATTTGACGAAATAGATGGGATGGACACCTGAGACCTCACTCCTGCCCTTGCAGATGCCAAGACGGTTATTATGGAGACCCGGTGCTGGGCTCAGGGCAGCAGTGCCGCCCTTGTCCCTGCCCTGGCTACCCCGGCACACGGCACTACCACGGGAGCGCCTGCCATGCCGACGAGGAGACCCACCACATCGTGTGCCTCTGCGCGCCCGGATACACCGGTGAGGGGCAGACGGGCACCATGCTGCAGGACCCCAGCAAGAAGGCTGAGATTCCATCAGCCACACCGCACGTCCCCACAGGGCCCCGCTGCGACCGCTGCTCCCCGGGCTACTTTGGGACGCCGGAGATGGAGGGAGGAGTGTGCCGGCCCTGCCAGTGCAACAACAACATCGACACCAGCGACCCGGGGGCCTGTGACCCGCACACAGGGCACTGCCGCCGCTGCCTGTACCACACTGCCGGGCCCCGCTGCGCCCAGTGCCAGCCCGGCTATTTCGGCAATGCCCTGCAGCGCAGCTGTCGCCGTGAGTTGGGCCGGGGGCTGTGGGCGTGCGAGGTCTTGGGGTGGCGTGAGGCTGAGCCCCCTGCCCCACATGGCTGCCCACTACCCGTAGGCTGCAGTTGTGACCCGCGGGGGACACTGTCTGCCCACTGCACCGCTGGCACCTGCAGCTGTGACCGCGCTACGGGAGCCTGCGCCTGCAGAGCCAATGTGGTGGGCAGGAGCTGCGACCGCTGTGCACCCAACTTCTGGAACCTGGGGGGGACGGAGGGCTGCCAGCCTTGTGGATGCCATGCCATGCACGCCACGCACCCCGCTTGCGACGAGGTGAGCATCCCAATATGGGTCCTGCGTCCTCCGGGGGTGAGAATGAGCGGGCTGAGCACCCTGCTCTCGCTGCAGGTCACAGGGCAGTGCCACTGCCACCTCGGCTTTGGTGGCCGTGTCTGTTCCCAGTGCCAGGAGAATCACTGGGGAGACCCCGAGCTGCAGTGCCGAGGTGAGAGCTTTACCCACAGACTGGCAGTAGGGTGTATGGGGACATGGGAACCCTGAGAAAAGAGGGGTCTTGGGGATACAGGGTGCCGTTGGGACAAAGGCTGTGCTTTGGGGTACATGGGGGCTCCTGGGAATATGGGAACCTTGGGGAAGGGGGAGTCCTGGGGACACAGGGGGTCCTGGGGACATAGGATGAGATTTTGGCTACCTGGGGATTCCTGGGAACATGGAGAGAATCCTGTGGATGTGAAGGACCTTGGGGACATAACGAGCTCATGAGGATGTGGTGGGACCCTGGTGATAGGGATGAACCATGTGCCACAGCATGATGCTGGGGACATGGGATAGGGACACAGTGAGTCTCCGGGTATGTGATGGGACCCTGGAACCACGGGTGACCCAGGAGACACAGTGCCACTCTGAGGACACAGAGGCCTCTGGAGAGTTCAGGCAGTGACAGTGCTCATCTCCACAGCCTGCGAGTGTGAGCCACTGGGTGCTGAGAGCCCGCAGTGCGACCGAGCCAGTGGGCAGTGCCAGTGCCGGCCAGGCTTTGGGGGGCTGCGCTGCGACCGCTGCCAGCGGGGCTACCAGGCCGCCTTCCCTCGCTGCTCTCCATGCCACCCCTGCTTTGGGCACTGGGATGCAGTGCTGGGCAGCCTGCAGGATGGGCTGCAGCACCTTGGGGCACGGGTACGGGCGCTGCATGAGGGAGGGTCTGCAGCCCCGCTCAGCCCCCGCCTGCGAGCACTGGAGGAGGCCCTGAAGCATGCAGAGCGGCTGCTGGGTGAGGGGAGCAGCCCCAGTAGCCCCCTCCTGCAGGAGCTGGCCGGGCAGCTGGATGGCAGCAGGCAAGTGCACACGGTGGGCTGGGGGGGCTTTAGGCATCCAGAGGTATTTGAGAGCTCTCTGCCCCATAGGACAGAGCTGGACAACTTTTGGAAGAGGCTTCAAGAGCTGGAGCAACACGTGGATCAGCTGGAGCAGGCTGATGTGCTGCACCGCAGCCGGCTGGCCAGGCTGAGCCATGAGTTGGGTGGGCTCAACCAAACCACCTCCCGCCTGCAAGCTGTCCTCGGCACCGTGACAACAGCAGGATTCAGGGGTAAGGGCATCCAGTGAGGACTTCTGGGGTATGGGGGCTGGGAGAGCCGTGCCCCAGTGCTGGATATGTAGCTGGGACTGGGAGAACTGTGCCCTAATTCTGAGTGCGTGGTAGGACTCTAGGGGTGTGGGGGGGTCCTAGGAACAGAGGGACCTTGGGAAAGTGGTGGGACTCCGAATATGGAGAGACAGTGGATACTTAGGAGATCCTGGGACATGGAAAGACACAAGGGATATGGCTGATCCTGGAGCCATAACAGGATGCTGGGGACATGGTGGGACTCGAGGGACACTCTGTACTCGCAGAGTCATACCAGAGCATCGTGGTGGCAGCACGGGACTCACGGCAGGCAGAGGTGGTGGCCAATGGCACTGCAGGTGAGCTGAGTGCAGCACGGGCCGCGCAGTGGGCAGCTGAGCAGGCCCTGCAGCAGCGGGGTGATGCGTTCCGCCGGAGCATGGCTGCACAGCGGAAATCCCTGCGGGAGACACAGAAACGGGTGTCAGGGCTCAGCGTGACTGGGATCAATGAGAAGGTGAGAGTGGGACGGGGGAAAAAGGGCTCGGGGTGATCATATCACAGGTGACACACGGGTTGCTTGGCTCTTGTGCCAATTGGGATGAGGGTCTGCCCATTCAAACTCCACCTTTTGGATCCCTGCAGATTTGTGGGGCTCCTGGAGACCGGAGCTGTGCAGAATCACTGTGTGGAGGAGCTCTGTGCCGGGACAGCGTGGGGATGAGGCACTGCGGGGGTGTGGGGTGCACAGGGGCCCTGCCCGTGTCAGCTCAAGCCCTGAGCAGTGCCCGCAATGCCTCACAGCAGCTGGAGGTGGCCCTGGGACAGCTGAGTGCTGTGACACAGAAGGTAGGGATGGCGTCCCCATGTGCTGGGTTCTCATGCGAGGCCCTTTGTGCCCACTTGAACATCACATCTGTGCCCACTCCTGGGTCAGTGACGGCCCCTTGCACATCCCAACTGTAAGCCCCTTGGTGACCCTTGGTTACACCCCAGATGCAGGAGGTTCAGGACCTGGCACGGGGTGCCCGCAGCCGTGCAGAGGAGGCGTTGGAACGCTCACAGGCTGCCCGCAGCCGCACAGAGAAAGCGACAGCACAGTTGCGGGACTTCATCCGCCGCATCAAAGCCTTCCTGTCGGGTAGGGCCAGCAGTGTGTGGGCACCAGGCATGGTGTGGGGCATGGAGCCCACCCTGAGCCCACCCCGCTCCGATGTCCTGCAGAGGAGGGTGCAGATCCAGGCAGCATCGAGCTGGTGGCACGGCAGGTGCTGAACATCTCCCTGCCCAGCAGCCCTGCACACATCCAGGAGCTGCTGCGGGAGATGCAGGAGAGCATCAGCCAGCTGGATGGGGTGGACGCGGTGCTCAACGGCACGGCACAGGGGCTGGAGGCTGCACAGGGGCTGCTGGCACAGGGACAGGATGCCAGGTGAGTGGCGACAAGCTGGATGGGGAGGGCGACAGAGCCCTGAGCAGAGCTGGAGATGTCTGCATCGCCACAGGGAGCGAGCAGAGGGCGTGAGGGACGAGCTGGCGGGGACGCAGCTTGCACTGCAGGTGGCACAGGCACAAGTGATGGCAGCTGGGAGCACCCTGCGGAGAGCCAAGGATGGCATCCGGGCTGCTGAGGGCAAAGTCAGGGAGGTGAGAGGTGATATTGGGGATGGGGACCCTAGCACACCCCTGGGCCCTGTGGGTAATGGAGTGGGCACACATGGGGAGCAAAGCCGATGCCATGGCGTGGTGCGGGCAAGCCACGGGTACCCGATGGGCACACGGTGCCCACCCGCCGCCTATGTCCTATGCACCCAGGCGGAGCGCAGGCTGCAGGCGCTGCAGGGGAAGGAGTCACGGCTGCAGCGGCGGCTGCGGGAGCTGGCACAGCGCGTCACCGCCCTGCAGCAGCGCGGACGGGACGCCCGGCGCCTGGCACAGGATGCCAAGGATGGGGCGCAGCGTGCCACCGCCGCCTCGAGGACGCTCAGCCAGGTGAGCCCCGGCCTCGCAGCAGGCGGGGGGCGATGCGGGGAGCTCGGCCTCACCGCGCCGTGTGCCCCCAGGACCTGGCGCAGGTGACTCGGCGCTACGTGGTGCTCAAGGACCGGGTGAGCGGGATGGCAGGGATGGCCGGCGGGGCCCTGCAGCGCGTGACGCGGCTGACGGCCGAGGCCAGGGACCTGCTGGATAAAGCCAACAGCAGCAAGAAGCGGCTGGAAGGTAAGAGGCGGCGTGGGACGGGGGCCGCCCGCTCGGTGCCTGCAGCCCACCCTGCACCCCGTGCCTTCCCGCAGAGCTGGAGCAGCACTTCGGGGCCAACGAGCAGGCGATGGCGGCCAAGGCGACGCGGCTGCAGGCGCTGGAGCGGCAGGTGTCGGGGCTGCTGCAGGAGATCCGCGAGCGGGCCAACGCGTACGCCACCTGCTAGGGAGTCCGACCCGCTCGGGACGCGGCCCCGCGCGGCGAGGAAGAAACCCGCGGGGTGTCTGTAGCGCCTGCAAATAAAGCGCTGAGCAGCGGCTGCCCGTGTCCGGCCTCTCACTGTCTCGCGTGGCCGAGTCCCGCGCGTCCCCCCGCGGTACCCCCGGCCTCCGGCGGGGCGGTGCTGGCCCTTCCCGGCCCGGCGTGGGCCGCCGTGCGAAGGGACCGCCCCGCGAGTTCCGCGCAGCCCCGAGCGCCGCCACAACTTTGCGGAGTGGCGGCGAGAGGGAACCCCCCCCTCGGCAACGCGCGCCTACCCACGCGAGACCGGACCCCACGCGGCGGCACCCCGAGTCCCGCGCGCCGCCGCGATGCGCGGCCCCGCAGCCTTCCTCCCCCCGCTTCTTCTCCTCCTCCTCTCCCTCCTCGTCCCGCTGCCGTCCGGTGAGTGCGCGGCCCCCGCTCGCGGAACGCTCTCGGGTTGGGGTCCGGACCCGCGGGGCATTTCCGGGCTGATCGCGGAAGGGTCCCCGCTTCGGGGCCGTGCGGGACGGGGACGGAGCTCCGCGTGGGGTCCGGCCTCATCCACCCGCTGCCCACGCAGGGCCGGGAGGGGCCGCGTGGGCCGTTTCTTCTCCCGACGCCCCCCATGGCTGCGCCCGCGGCAGCTGCTACCCGGCCACCGGGGACCTGCTGGTGGGGAGAGCCTCGCGGCTCAGCGCCTCGTCCACCTGCGGGCTGCGGCGGCCCCAACCCTACTGCATCGTCAGCCACCTCCAGGTGAGACGGGGGATGAGAGACGGGGGACGGGGACGTGGTGGGGTGGGGTGACCGTTGAGCCCCCGCCCGCAGGAGGAGAAGAAATGCTTCGTCTGTGACTCGCGGAGACCCTACGATGCCCGCAGCAATACCGACAGCCACCGCATCGAAAATGTGCTGACCACCTTTGCCCCCCGCCCCAAGAAGGCCTGGTGGCAGGCGGAGAACGGTGAGCAATAGAGCGTCCCTGGGGGGCTGCTCTTCCCGTCCTCCCACACTAAGGAAGCCGTGACTCAGCCCTGTGCTGCTGTGGCCAAGGCTGGAGTCACACGGGTGTCCCCCCCCCAGGCGTGGAGCACGTCAGCATCCAGCTGGACTTGGAGGCTGAGTTCCACTTCACCCACCTCATCATGACCTTCAAGGTGAGCGCAGCAGGATGGCACAGACCCCATCATCCCGACTGCCATCCTGCCGTGTGCCCCCACCCCTCCATGTGCCCCGCAGACCTTCCGCCCCGCAGCCATGCTGGTGGAGCGCTCGGCCGACTTTGGCCGCAGCTGGAAGACGTACCGCTACTTTGCCTATGACTGTGCTGCGTCCTTCCCCCACGTCCCCCGTGGGCCCCCGCGCCGCATTGACGATGTGATCTGTGAGTCGCGCTACTCTGACATCGAGCCCTCCACCGAGGGGGAGGTGAGGCTCCTACGGCACCGAGGGACACTTGGAGGATCCCACTGTCCCCTCACCGCTCTCCTCCTTCCTGCAGGTGATCTACCGCGTGCTGGACCCCGCCATCCCCATCCGCGACCCCTACAGCCCCGCTATCCAGGGTGAGTCGCCCGCCCGTCTGCCGCCCTGCGGCACTATTTTGGGTGCCACTATTTTGGCTGCTGTGTCCTCATGCTGAGCCCCACTGAGGGGCTGGATCTGGGAATTTCCAGACCCATACAGCGGGGTGTGGATGAATGTGGGGCAGCATAGGATGCCAAGCAATGGGAGATGGGACCATGCCAGTGCCTGGTGCAGGGGCTGTAACCCCGCAGCATGGAGCTGGTGGTGGGCAGATGAACGGCACAGGATGCAGCGGGTTAACAGCTGAGGCTAAATTTAGGCTGGGAGCAGGAGGGGAGGAATCTGCGGGGCCCGGCGGCTGCTGCTGGGAAGCTGCTGTCCCTGGAGAGCCGTCCTGCTGGCCCCATGTGCCATGCAGCACCGCCAGCACGGAGCAGTACATCCCCAGCCATGGCGCACCATGTGCGATGCGCTGCAGCTGGGCACAGTGTTCAGCAGGCACGGGTGAGCAGAGCCAAGCTGCCAACTTTCTATGCAGAGCTGCTGCGTGTGACCAACCTGCGGGTGAACCTCACCAAGCTGCACACGCTGGGGGACAACCTGCTGGACTCACGGCGGGAGATCCGCGAGAAGTACTACTATGCGCTGTATGAGATGGTGCTGCGTGGAAACTGCTTCTGCTACGGGCACGCCTCGGAGTGTGCGCCGCTCAGCGGGGCCACAGCCACTGTGAATGGCATGGTAGGTCCAGCCGTAGCACAGACCCCTGTGCTGTACTGCATTGGGGTGACCGCAGCACCCAGTCCCACAGCTCCTCACCATGGCATCCCGGCAGGTGCACGGGCGCTGTGTCTGCAAGCACCACACGCAGGGGCTGAACTGTGAGCGCTGCGAGGACTTCTACCACGAGCTGCCCTGGCGCCCGGCTGAGGGCTCCAG
>NW_024885084.1:0-26892 GCF_019232065.1 Centrocercus urophasianus | reverse complement strand
CGCAGCGTGTTTGAAATAAAACGTCGGAGCCTCGACTGCTGCACTGCTCCGACGGAGCCTTTGTGCTGCGGAGCGGAAGCTGAAAAATCCATCTGAAGTCTGTGGCCGTTTTCCTTTCGGTCCCTTTGGGAAGATCATCCGGTGCTGTTCTCAGCCACCCACCAGGGCTCTTCCATCCATCTCCCTGTTCTTCGGGGCTGTGGGTGGGTGGGTGCTCTGCTTCCCCACCCCCGACTGGGCAGAGAGCTGCTCCTGTCGGAACGTCCTGTGTGCACCCCGCAGCTCTGTGCCTTGCGAGCACGGAGGCAGCCTTTTGTGTTGCTGAGAGGGCTGCTCGATCCCTGTGAACCTTGGAGCACAATGTGTTAGAAGTCGTAATGTATCCAAGCACCTTCTCTTCAGAATGTAGCAAACCATATGTTAACGTTTTTAGTGTGTTATTCTGAATCTAGTGAACTTTTGTCTTGGAATTGTATTTGGAGATGCGGGAAGTGATTCATGAGTGAATGATATGGAATAACGGGATGTGAGCGAGGATGCTGGCAACTGGAACTGACCAGGAGGTGTACAAGGAACGTTTAGGCATTGTGTTGAGGGACGTGGTTTACTGAGAACTGTTGGTGACAGATGGATGGTTGCACTGCACGATCCTGTAGGTCTTCTCCAACCCTGGTGATTCTGTGGTTCTAACTGAGCCCTGTGCAGATGTGTGCTCAGTGTCCCTGCCCTTTGTCCTGTGCTGGGCAAGGAGATGAACTCAGAGCGCAAATATGTTCTCTTCTTTTTCAGAGGAAAGATCTCTTGTGGTTCTTATGTTGGTTGCAGTGCTGGGAGCCTGTTTTGAAAAGCTCTCTGAAGTTACTGTGTTCTGAAAACTTCAGTCCCCGAAATGCTCATGAATTCAGAGAGAATTGAGCAAGTATTGCAGCCCTTCTGTGCCACACGCACACTGAGCTGAACGCTGAGGCAGCCCTACGGTAGCTGTGGTAAGCAGAGCTGCAGGGAAACGGTTTTATTTCAGCCTCTTAATTTATGAACATATTGGTGCAGCCTCTTTGCTGCTTGCATTTTTTCTCAGCGCTCTCAGTCAGCAAGTCTTAATACCAAATCCCCCGCTGTGTTTCTCAGCTAACACGCCTTGCAGGGCTCTCCGTGCTGTGTTGTGCAGCCAGAACTCAAACAGGAGGGTTTTCCTTTGGGCACGCCTGCAGCTAGAATGCATCTCTGGCATCGGGAGCAGGGTTCTGCTTGGGAAAGAATGCACTTTTATGCCAGTTTTTGAAACGCCTGCAGGCAGACTTGCACTTGTTGATTTGTCAGAAGGCTTTTTAATTGCTTAACAGAACAAAACACAGAAGTTAAAAATTAAAAAAAAAAAAAAAAAAAAAAAAAAAAAGACAATTAGACCTCTGTTAGAATGCTGCTCTTGTTCTCTGGTTTGATCTGCCTGCTTTGAACAAGTGGTGACGGTATGGGCCTTGCCTGTGAGAGTTTTTATCTCCAAAACTGCTGAGAACGAGTAGGAGCTGCCTCCTTTGACAGGAGCATGGGCGTGTGGTCATTGACACCAGAGCGCGCAGCCTGGGCTCACAGGTGGTTCTGTTCTGCAGGGCTCCGCTGCTGGCACAGCGCTTGGTGGGGCAGTGCTGCAGGCTGTGTGTGCAGTGCTGCTGCTGCCCGCAGCCACAGATTGCCGCAGGACTGGGGAGGAGCGCGTGGGAGCTGGAGAGGTACCAGCCTGTTTGTGGAGCACTCAGTGCCCGTGGTGGCTTTTATTCTGTGTATTCTTGGCCGCTTGTATTTCCGTTTCTTAAAATATGCTTTTTCCTTTCTTTACTCTTCCTGTGGTGTTCCAGGGGTGTTTGTTTGCTCCTGTTGTTTGTGTACGGGAGTAAGTGCGCTCTGCAGCTTTACACGGAAAGGGATGCTTGAGGTGATGAAATTATGTAGTGAGCAGAAATAGGAGCTCAGCATCTTATTGTTACAGTGCTCTGTTGTGCACTCAAGTGGTAGAAACCGGGTCAGTTCTTTAGGATGTCTTAACTGCTGAAGTAGTTAATTTCCCTCTGATAAACAAGGCTTTTCATGTGTGATTTCTCTGTTCTGAAGCAGTCTTCTGTTAGTAAATGCAGATCTCACCTGCTCCTCTGATCAACTCACTGAGATGAAGCTGAACGTAACCCTGAGAATCGGGGCTGTTTCAGTTGTTCCACAAGGCCGGTAAGGCTGCCCAGCGCTGTGCATGCTGCCTTGCAGCTCCTGCTGCTGAACTCTTTTGAGGTCGTAACCTTTGAAGATCACTCCAGCATAAAAAGCTGTTTCCTTGCCTGCAGTACTGTGGATGCTGTTACCTGAGATGGGTGATCATCTCTGTGTTCTGCTGGGCATTTTGATCTTCCTCCTTTACCTTTGGAAGAACGGCAGCCTTTTATTGTCCAAGCTGAAATGATTGCTGTCGGCTTGGGATCAGTGCTCTGGTGGTTCAGCAGCAGAAAACATCTGCATCCAATTTCCGTGCAGGTCCTTGTGTTCACTGCTGCTGTTTCACAGAGCAAGGTGGGGAGCTGTCGGTCTGAATCTGTAACTTGCAGAGCTCCTGTAGAAAACCTTTGTGCTGTGATGTGAATGGTTTGCTGAGAAACCTATGGCTTCTCCCCTGGTAGAGTAAGTTGTTGCAAAACAAACGGCTGCACTGTGAGTAACACCTCAAGGAGAGGAAAAATCTGCACCTCTTGGTCTGAAAAGTGAGGATTTCAGAGGGGAAGCTTTATTTCAGACTTTCATTTCAAAGCTGCATGCTCTTCAAAAGTCTTATTGCTGCAAACTGAGGATGTATTTTTCAGCTTCTGAATTACTCCATGACTTCATTGTAGGTGGATTTACTCAAAGCACATTGAATTTAATAAAACTTTGTGGGTTTTTTTTAAGTGAAAGTGAAACTGAATAGAAAGTGAACATCATTTCTTATTTTTGAGACTTTTCTATCAATAGTGGAAGAAAAATGGGTAAAAGATGTGTTGTAAGAAATTAAGGAATTCAGGATCAATGTGTACACGCATAGTAAAGGAACGGGGTGGTGAAAGGAATAGGAAGCTGAAACACTTCCACAGGAGGTGGTCGTTTAACCTGGGGACCAAACTTTGTGAGAAACAAAACTGATTGATGTGCAACCAGAGCTCAGTCAGTTCTATTGGGGTAATCAGTTCTCCATAAATAAGAGTCATTCTGTAGTTTGAGAAACCAGCCTTACGGCCTTACCTGGGCCTTCGTTTGGCAGCTGTGTATCTGTAGGATTCAAATCCCTTGCTTTTGTTGTCTGCCTTTGCAGAAAGCTCTCGTGCAACTTTCAGATGCAGTTTGATCATTGTCCACATTTGTCTGGAAATCTGTTAACACTTTGGCTTTAAACGTATTTCAGGACAGCTTCATATGGTGTATTTTCAAATCTCGCTATGTCCAAATTTCTGACCACAGATCTTAAAAATGTATATCTGAAAGCCTGTCTGTTCCTGTTGTAGCTGCAATTACATGAAGAGCAATTAGTGCAGTACTTCCAGCTGAGCTAAATCGTACCTGGATCTTTAGATGGCTTTGTTCAGCCGCACTCATCTTGTTGCTGGGACTCAGTTGATGGCACCCTTGCTTAAAAGCCAGCAGACCTCGGCTGCTGAGAGCTTCTCTCTGCTGGATGCTGCTGTGAGGTCCTTCCTAAGCAGCCGGTGCACAAACCTGACCACGTGGGAGTTAAAGTTCTTCAGTCTGATTTTTAGCCTTCTCCTCCCTCCTTCGTTTGTTGTCTGCTTCCGAACGGAAAGAGTGGGGCTGGTTGTGAGTGGAGCACAACAGCTGTAGTGAGAGGAGTGATGTGACGGAGCAGCGAGTTATGTCACAGATGTTCAGCTCTGAGTAAATGGCTCAGATGAAGTTTCCCTAACTCCAGCACTCGGATCGCTGCCGCCAGCTGCTAAGGGCAGAGCGTGCCACCAGCACACAGTGTCCTCGTGCTCTCCTTTCTGCTTTTCCCTAAGATTGCCTCTGTTTCTTTGTCTCATTGTCCTCCTCATTTTCCTGTTTTTACTTTTCTCCTGCTTGCTTCTTCGTCCTGCGGGGCTTTGCAGCAGCATGGTGAGGTTGTGCAGCTCTGTGTGGTCGAAGCCCTGCCAATCAGGCTCTGCAGCCCTGTTCCGTGCTGGGCTGGGCTGTTAGGTTTTGTTCTCTGATAATCTCTGCAAAGCAGTGGACAATGAGCTGCCAATTGAAAATTGTGACGAGAGGATTAGCGAGCATCTGTTCGAAGAGAAAGGGTTATTTTGGAAAGCAGAGAACTTTCCTGATAGAGCAGAATCCTGACTTGTGGAGTCCCTTTACCATCGGGACACACCGTGCCTGCCCACAGGGCTCCTGCTGCCTCACTGTGACAGTCTGCTTTGCAAAGCTCTGCAACACCTGGCCTGATGAAGAGACTGTTAAGTTTGGTTTCACACCATTCTGTGAATGCACGAAAGAAAGAGAAGGAAGTTTTCCATAGAAATGGGGTAAGGACTGTGGGGCTGTTAGAAGAGTGCTAACTGTATGTAAGACAAAATATGGATGGATATGACTGTCTTCTCTCGTTTGAATGACTCTTGGTTCTTATAGCAGCCCTGAGATGCTGTTTGTTAGTCCTCAGGATGTTCAGCCTGTCCTGGATGCCTGCTCAGCATTTGCCTCTGCCCTCCCCTGTTCTGTTTCTCTGTTTCCCCCTGCAGCTCTCTGCAGTGTTTTTGTGTCTTCTGCCTCAGATACTTTCCTTTCATCCCATGTTTCTCAATCTCAGTCTCAACCAAATACTGCACAATTAAACTTGCTAGGAGCTAACTCCAAATTATGTGGGTTTTAAACCCACAGGTGAACCCAAAAGTTTAAACAACAGAATCTACAGGAAATTGTATAAAGCAGATATTTTCAGGGATGGAATTCTGGCTAGGTTTTGGGTGCTGTTTCTCTTGCAGTATTCATTATTTTTCTCCCTGGAAGTGCAGTTTGGTAACAGTGCTGCTTTTGTACGTAATATGAGAAGGAAATGGGAGGTGCTTTACAGAGTAATGAAAACAAAGTGGAAGAGCTTTATGCAGTGCTGGAACAGGGCTCTGAATGGAGCAGGCAGCTGGGCAGGAGGCACACGCGTAACTGTGACCTTTTTTCTTGTTTCCTGTACAAGAGAAATTGCCTTGTGCACAGCTGGACTCTTCAAGGAAAAAATCCTTGCTTTTGTTTTACCCTTTCCATTCCTCCCTAAACGTGGCTGCTCTTAGGAGCTGGTTTTGTTTGGAGCTGTGCGATTTCTGCCTGTTTCTTCTTGAAGCCGTAAGGAAATGAGGAGCAGCACCAAAGCAAAACATGGCTGCAGAGGTTTGGAAGGACGTGACTGCATTGGGGGTGGAAGAGCAGCGTGTCCCTCGTGGAATGGCTTCATGAGTGTCAAATCGCTTTATGTTTTGTGTCCGTATCCCAAGGCTGAAGGACTGTGGGAGAGAAGTGTCGCAGCTTATTCCTGCTGTGCATTAAAAAGAAATCCCGGAATACAGGCACTAGTCTGTAAAGCATACTGTTACAAATGTAGGTTAAATGGGGTTCAATCGGGCATTTAAGCACCAGGTTGGGATGTGTGTGAGGACAGCGGGGGATGAACATCTCTCCTGAGTGCTGGCTTAGGATCTTTAACTGCCACGTGTGGTCACGGTCCCAGAAGTGCCAGGAGCGAAGCAGCAGCAATAGGAGCCTCAGCTGCCAGCCCCACAGGGCCGCGTGGGGCCCAGTGCCATCTGCTGACTCCCAGGTCTTTCTGCAGGTTTCCCTTGGGCTCCCAGCCCACAACTAAGCCTGACCTTGCTTAGCTTGAGGTCTGAAGGTACGGGCTGACGTCACAGCTGCGATGTAACAGTAAAGATTCGCTTCCTGTGTGCTGCTATCTGTATAACTGCAATTTGAGCAAGAGGTCTTATTTACTTCCTGACAAAATTGAAACTTGTTTTTCTTGTTCACATCTATCTTCACATCGGTAATTTGATTTTTAACTGCATAAAGATTGGAATACTGTGGTTGGTCTTGTTTACCAGATCTTACAGCAGAAACTTGTTACCCAAACTTCAATTGCTTTTAACTTCCTTTCGTCCTGTTCTGTGGTGGTATAGGTTTCATTTTCAAGTGTGTGTTATATGCCAAAGTCATCTCTGATTCTGGGCACTGAAGGTTTTTATATGGTCTTCTCACAGAGAGTAGTGCAGCACTGCAGGCTAGAAACAAAGCCGTAAAACGGAGATCAGGGCTTATATGCTAGTAAGCTTTAGATGCTTTCAGACATCCCAAACTTCTGAAATTCACTTGTCTTCGGTATGAAAGTAGTCTGTTTATTTTTTTTGTTTGTTTGTTTTGTAGAAGAGTGGTAGTATGTACAGGAAATACTGCTGTATTTTTGTCTGAAACAATATTTGTAGGTTCTGGGTACATCTTGTATCTGTTTTATTATATGATGAAAGCCTTATAAGATTGAGATCTTTAATGTTTTAGATCAACATGATGCATAAGTTTAAAACTGCATCTGTTTAAAGGGATTTGTGACTAAAACTGCTTGTTTTTCTACAGAATTGTCTGGTGTTTCTCAGCTTGAAGAAGATCTGCAGTCATTATTGATCCTCTTTCTTGGCGTTGCCGCTTTCGAAGTGAAGTTTGCCTAGCTTTGTAGTGCGAGCTTTCTTTTCAGCCATCTTAAACCCAACCAAACAAACAAACAAAGATTTTGATCCGTAAAGTAGACAAGCGATAGCTCTACAATGTCCAAGTCATTCCAGCAGTCATCTCTGAGTAGGGATTCCCAAGGTCATGGGCGTGAGCTCTCTGCAGGAATAGGCCTTCTTGCTGCTGCTACCCAGTCTTTAAATATGCCAGCATCTCTTGGAAGGATGAACCAGGGTACTGCACGCCTTGCTAGCTTAATGAATCTTGGAATGAGTTCTTCATTGAACCAACAAGGATCTCATAGTGCACTGTCTTCTGGTAGTACCTCTTCCCATAATTTGCAGTCTATATTTAACATTGGAAGTAGAGGTCCGCTCCCTTTGTCTTCTCAGCACCGTGGAGATGCAGACCAGGCCACTAATATTTTGGCCAGCTTTGGTCTGTCTGCTAGAGACTTAGATGAACTGAGTCGCTATCCCGAGGACAAGATCACTCCTGAAAACTTGCCTCAGATCCTTCTACAACTTAAAAGGAGGAGAGCTGAAGAAGGTTATGGTAGAGATGGCAGATCATCCACACGGGAACCACCGTACAGAGTACCTAGGGATGATTGGGAAGAAAAAAGGCATTTTAGAAGAGATAGCTTTGATGATCGTGGTCCTAGTCTCAACCCGGTAGTTGACTATGACCATGGAAGTCGTTCTCAAGAATCTGGTTATTATGACAGAATGGATTATGAAGATGACAGATTGAGAGATGGAGAAAGGTGTAGGGATGAATCTTTCTATGGTGAGACTTCGCATAACTATCATAAATTTGACAGTGAGTATGACAGAATGGGTCGTGGCCCCGGTCCCGAGAGATCTCTCTTTGAGAAAAAGAGAGGTGCTCCTCCAAATAGCAATATTGAAGACTTCCATGGATTCTTACCGAAGGGTTATCCCCATCTGTGCTCTATATGTGATATGCCAGTTCATTCTAATAAGGTGAGTTATGCACCAGATACTTCTATTTTCCTTTACGTTGTAGTACCTGTTCTGTTTTTACCTATTTCTTTAATTATTTCTATAGCCTGGTTGCTTTTGAAATGATCTGAAAGTTGGTTTGAGAGTGAGAAAGGCACTTGGTTTATTTACAAGTAATTGTTAACAACCGTTGTAAACCAGGGCTTTACATTAATGTATTTTGTTTGCCCAGATTGCTTAACTTCCAGTCAAACAGCTATCATCTACTGGGATGTCTTATTTATATTTTACATCTACATGTTCTCTTAACCACAAACATCTGGCATTTAAGCACTTTTTTGGTGGGTTTTTTGTTGGTTTGGGTTTTTTTGCAGTGTATCTACTGTGCCCTTCAGGAAGCTAGTTTCAGCTCTCCTCCACATCTGTCTTGATTGCCGATTTATATGTAGTTAAGATGCACTCTTGCACAGTTCTGCTTTTTCCCTGTCCAAAGGGAAAGAGTTAATGTAGAGCCCTGGAACCTGTTTGCAAAAGTTTAAAAATGAATAAGTAAAAATGAATCACGTTTTAGATGAGCTCATTCTTGCCTTTTTAATTTCACTTTAACACTCTATCTCATACTATGGCTGAAATTTGTCGTCATTTTTCTCCTTTTTCACAACTTTCTTAGACACTTCAAACTCACTTTTTATTGTCCCATGTTGCATCTATCCCTGTAGACTCTCCGAGCAATCAGCCTGCTGCTGCAGTGTCTGCTCTGTGTTCCTAGTAGCGTTCTTTACTTGGCTGGCAGGTAGAGTTGGGTCTTCGGGTGCCTTCAGTCCCGCTGAGGCTTCCTCTCCGTTGTCCGCCAGCGTTCAGCTCTGTGCAGTGGGAGCTCCTTGCTCACAATGCCCCGGTTATTCAGACGGTGTTTTCAGAGCCTTCTCACTTTCAGCTTTTCCAATTTGACTCGTCTTGCTGATTTGCAGGGTGCTAGGCGATTTAATTGGCTAATTGGCAAACGCAGTGCCCCTCTTGTCACGAGCAGTGGCTCATTGGCCTTCAATTGGAAAGGCAGCACATGCCGTGGCTGTGAAATTGGTGCCCTGTGGAATTGCTGTTACTAACCGTTTCTTTACAGTTACCTCTCAGAGTGCCGCTTCGGTGCGTCCCATCTTGTTGAAACGTGAGTTGTCCCCACCAGGAGCTGATGGACGCACGTTAGAGCACGTGCTGTGCTGCTCCAGTTGATCTGACGCTTTACAGACTTGTTTTGCTTTAATGACTTTGTATAAGTTAATCACAGCAGTCTGGGTTTCTCGTCTCCGTGCTTTCAAGACATTCATTTTTGTACAAGGTTTAACTGAACAACTGAACTGCCACACTCAGTTTTGTATAAAAGATTTCATTTGGTTAGATTGAGAACGTAAACTTCTGAGGCCCTTGGAGATGGCAGCCAGTACTCCTGTAAGTAGGGTTCTTTTTAGCCTTTATTCTTCGTTTGCTTTGGTATGAAGGTCTGTTTAATTAAAGGCTATCCAACCTGAAGTATCTTTCCAAGCACAAGAGACACCAAATTCCTTTGACAGCATAACTTACGTGACTGACTCCTTCCACGACACACAAACCCATCTTTTTTAGTAACACGTTTGCCATAAGCTGCTGAGAACACCACAAAATATTTGAGATTGGATCTTCTGTTTCTTATGACCCGAGTTCGGGTTTTGTTTCTGTTTCGGAAATGACGTTATGGCAAGAATTGTTCTCTTTCTCTCCTTTTTTCCTCCACTTTGCATATCTAACAGTTACAGAGTTTCCTATTCTGTATCTCTCACAAAATTAAATCAAGTAGAACTTACCATTTGAAGTAATTTGATTTGAACCAGAATGTATGGAAAGCAGAAAGGGAATGCTTTTCTTAGCTAGGACAATATAAACTCATTATAATAATATCAAAACCTCACTTTCCCAACCCCAAATAAAAATACTATGGAATATAAAACAAGAAAAAGTATATGACAACGCAGTGTATCTGTTTTAGCCCAAGGAGACAGGCAGCTACCCTTGGGGCCTGGCAGGCCAGTCCTCTTTTTGCTCTTTTAGTGATGTTACCACCTGCTTCATTAATTTGCTGCATACAGACTCTGGTCCAGCTTGTTTGGCTAATGAGGAACAAAGTTTAGCCCAGCTTTTCAGTCCATCTTGATCCCTCTGCCAAGGAATGGGGTGTTGAAGCTTAGCGACTGCTTTCCCTGCACGCAAAGAGCCTGGTGCAGTGTGAGCAGAGGAGTTTGGAGGTTAATCACTTGGAACTGTGATATATCTCAGAGGGAGAACACGG
This sequence comes from Centrocercus urophasianus, assembly GCF_019232065.1. NCBI lineage: Eukaryota > Metazoa > Chordata > Aves > Galliformes > Phasianidae > Centrocercus > Centrocercus urophasianus. Next base: position 16,887 of record NW_024885084.1, on the reverse strand, counting down.
CTGTGTCCCCAATAAGGCAGTATCTAAAATTAGGCGCTTAAGTTTGGCCTGCTTTTCTAGAGAGCAGCGTGTCCTCTTGCATCAGTTGAAGCCAAAGTAATCTCCATTTTAATAAACTCGATCGAGAATTTCCTTAGCTTAACACAAATGCCCAGAATTAATTAGTGTCTGTAAATATCCAGGGCCCTGCAACCTCAGACAAGCGGCGCCTCAGCGCAGGTACGGGGAGGGAGCAAAGCAAAGTGTAGATGAAGGGCTACTTAATATGAACTGAATAACAGGGATGAGCCGTTGTTGTTCTGCAAAGTTTCCCCGGGGGAAAAAAAAAGACCAGTTTATACATCAGATCTCTCCCCTGCTTATTTTTTTTTCTTTGCCAGTTTAAAAAAGTGTTTGAAGTATGAGAATCAGATCCCCAAACTTTGGCCCTGGTTTGCAGATAACTTCAGTTTCAGTTTATAATAATCTCCAAGTACATGTTAAGGCAGCTCCGAAGGTGCAGTGCTTGCAGTACTCTGTACTTGCAGAGTCAGCCATTGGGGCTTCACATTGAGGCTGAGTGCAGCTGAATTTAGGGGGTGCTAGTGTTAGAAGGGCTGCTTTGTGTATCAGAGCACTAGAACTTGTTACTGGCTTTAAAACTGAAGAATATTTGCTTTAAAGTACCGAGTGTTTCACAGATAGGGGGTTTGCTCGTGGGGCTTTGGGGCTCCTGTTTGCATCCTAATTGCAAGCGTATTTGGTAATTTATAGTTGCAGAGCCTACATCTTGTGTGGTTAACAAGAAGTGCTCATTTTCCACCTTGTTTTTAAAAATAAATTCATCCTGCTCCATGTTCTCTTCTGTGTATCATGGAGTGTAACAGCACAGCGTGGCCTAATGCTGGTACTTAGGGAGATGTGGGATGCAGTTTGTTCTCCTGGTGGGGAGCACAAGGTGGGGGCTCAGGGCGCGCAGACGGAAGCCCCGCTGCAGGGAGGATGGCTGTAGTGTGGAACTGGACAAAGCAGGGAAGGGCAGGGCTTGGGAAATCCTCTAGCTAAAACAAAAGATGTATAAAACAGTCGCCCAATGCAGCGTATGTGTTTGCATCCCAAAATACAGCCGATGAAAGCCCATCTGTTGTTCACTGCCCCCCAGGAGATGTAATTACTCTCCCCTGTGGACGTGGAGCCATCCTGTCCCATCCGCCTGCTGCTGGTCGCTGGCTTACTGCACAGCAGCAGAGTGGAGGTAACCCCAGGGTGTGACACAGCCAGCTGCAGCAGTGACACTTCAGTTCTGTCACTGCAGTAGAGCGCACGCTGGGGCTGGTGTGTGTGAGAACACCGGGATCTGATGGTCAGGCTGAGTACCTCCCAGAGGAGTCCCTGTGCCCCTTTTTGACATAAAAAACCAGGGAGGTGATCTCCTGTCGTAACAAGTATAAGATGCAGGGAAGTAGAAGGCCTCGTTCCTTTCTGTGTTAAGGCCAGAAGCAGAGATGCTGGAAAGCCCCAGATAGTACAAAAATACCAGTGAGAGGAGAAGAGCTCAGGTAGCCTGGAGGGTACAGCTACTGCACTTGGCCAAGATGCTGGCTCTGCTCTAGTAGCTTCAGCAATTGCATGGTGTGTTACCCTTTGTGCTGCTGACCTCTCCCAACTTTTGCTCTGTACGTGATGGATATTTCCACTAAGAAGTTCACTGTGATACTGAGGTAATTTGATGTAGTTCTATTATTCCTCCTTTCTACCATCTTGATTAGATCCCGTTTTTCTCGACTATTCCCCTCAAATGCTCATAAATTTTTATATTTCACATGTGTAGTTGTAGTTTGTCCTAGCTATGCACTTTTGTTTCTTTTAGTCTTTCCTTTCTGAATTCCTTGCAGTTTCTTGGCTCTTTCTTGGCTTTGGAAACTTGAGTCTGTAGTCCACATTCATCTTTGATAATCCGAGGAACGAAGCAGAGAGTAGAGGAAATTCTAAAATTCTAAATAAAAAAACCACCAAATTAAAATTAAAAAATTAAAAATCTCAGCAATTGTGCAGGTTGGAACGTCAGCAATACACGTGAGCTACAGCAGGTAGCCTGCAAGCTGCGCGTGTTGGAGGCAGGGTGAAGCCCAACGGCATCTTTCATCAGACACCTTTGCACCCAAACTGGGGTTGAGAAGTAGGTCCAGTTTCAGTGTGTCTTCAGAACTCTAAAAAAGTATTTTGATATCTGTGCGTTCACCTTAGATGCTGAGTTTAGAAGAGAAGATGGTTTGCTACAGCAGTGTTACTGTGTTGGAAGTAGCTTGTGGTGTGTGGCCGGTAACTGTGAGTTATTTACTTTGCTGCAGGAGTGGAATCACCATATCAATGGAGCGACTCACGGCCGGCGCTGTCAGCTGCTGCTTGAAATGTATGAATTTGAAGTACTGTAAACATTCTTGTGGCATGAGAGCAGTATAAGTAACCGTCAGCTGTGTGCTGCAGGGAATAAAGATACACTACTTGAAAAGTGCCTTTTTGGGACGCAGGAGTGCTGGTTCTTAAATTCTGAGTCCTGCTGCTGCCCCAGATGCCCCCACGGATGGGTCTGCATGTCCCTGGGCAGCCCATACCAACCCCAGCCCATACCAACCCCAGCCCATACCAACCCCAGCCCATACCAACCCCTGCCCTCCCTCCCTCAAGGAGCGTCCTGCCCAGTCTGGGCCTCCCCTGATGCACCTTGAGGCCATTTGTTTGCATCCTATTATTTGTGAATCTGCTGCAGCTTTATTTTCTACTAATCAGGCTTGTGCCAAGATTTTATTTATTTCTTTATTGTAAAATGAGCTTATTCTATGCAAATTATAATGTAAATCAGCAGCCGTGTTACTTTGAAGGTAGGAATTTTCTCATAAAGACGAGCACTCCCTTTTGTAATTAGGTACTGCAGCTTATGTAATATGTAAAGTATTGCAGCCTATATGAAAATAGATACGAAAATTACCACATAGTGAGAGGAGATTGGATTTTTCTTACCTTTATTCTTTTTTTTTTTTTTTTCTTAAGATATCCAGAATGGAACCCTGACAGTGATTCAGGACATGGAATGTAAGTAATGAATGGGGACAGTGGACTTGCCATTCTTCTGCTGGTTTAAGCAGTACAGTTCTAATCAAAGCTGTGTAGTTTGGGCTGCTATTTAATTTAAATGCTTTAAACTAATTTTGAAAATTATTACTCTCATTTGGAGCCGTTTTTTTAACATCTAATATGAAACAACCGACCTTCTTCAAACTCCCATTTGGAGCCAGGAGAAGCAGCTCAGGTTGACTTGTGCTTGGATACTCGTCGGGAATTGGATGGCTGGAGAAAAAAAGGCTTCCCAGTTTTTGTTCTCATTCTTTTTCCCTTTTCCTAGGGGTGATCCCTTTATGTTGCAGCAGTCCACAAATCCTGCACCAGGAATTCTGGGACCCCCACCACCTCCATTCCACCTGGGAGGGCCTCCTGTTGGGCCAAGAGGTAATGCTGGCAGGCATCAGACTGGAGGCCCCTTTCTGAAAATCAGCTCTCAGGAATTACTGGGCTTCAATCACTTGTGTTCCTGAAGCTTTTTATTACATCCAGATATTTTGGTAGCAGGCAGTGCACAGTCACAGCAGTCAGCACCAGCTTTTGCACGTGTTGTGCCTGGGGCTTTAGTTGCTTTTTTTGAAAAAGACACAAAACCCTCTACTTCTCCCAGACTTGAGTTCTGCTCAGTGCTACAGAACAACACAGCAGTGCTCTCTGAGGGGTGGGACTGAAATGCTTTTGCGTGTTTTCCTCACCATAAATACTTTGTTTCCACACTTCCACCTTTCTTCCCTCTCCTAACTACTGGACACGTTATCACGGGTTTCTTTTTTCAGCTGTTGGGTTAATTGACCAACGCGTGCTTTGGGGTCACGCATGTTTTCCTGTGCAGCAATCTGTTACATCAGATTCTGTTTTGCTCCCTGCGTGTTGGTGGATTCTTGTGAAACTGGGAGGAATTCAATGTCTTCAGTCTATTCTCCCTGAACTAATTTGAAATGGATTTGAGAAATAGATTTGGGAGCCTCATCTTCCCAGAAGGGCAAGATGAGAATCAGGTTCTCACCTAAAGTCATTATTACTTACTTTATAAATAACTCGAGTGAGTAAAAAGCAAAACTAATTAATTTACCTAATCCTGGCTGATAAAAAATCTCTCAGGCATTTTAGAGGAGCCTTTGAACGATGAGTATTTAAATGTCATTACAGTATTATTGTAAACTTTCCAATGCATCTCAGACTTGATTTTTGAAATATACAAGATTAACAGCCATTTTAGGCTTGGCAATACTAATTTATCAGTTAGTGATACTACTTACGTGGCTTTTTAAAACTTGATGTAATACTGTTTTAGTGTTCTGAGTTCTGTCCAGAACTTGTAATGAAGCTGCTAATAGCAGCCTTGTGAGTTGAACTAAGCTTGCTCTTTTTTAATTTCTTGAAGGAGCTGGAAATGGAAACATGCAAGGACCCAGACACATGCAGAAGGGCAGAGTGGTTAGTATTAAATAAATGTAAAGTCTTTGAAGGATGTAAGTATTTGTATGCTTTCTCTTTAATAAAATGTATTGGGTTTTGTATTTTTTTATGTAACGAGTGGAGTGTCTTTAAAATAGAACGATACTAAGATTTATTGGTGTGGAAATATTGAAGCTTTGGAAAGAGATAGTTTCATTTTGCCAAATATCCTACAAAATGTTTGTTTCAGGAGTGTATGCACTCTGCATGTTCTCTTATGAAGGAGGTAAGAGACAATCTCCTTTGTGCACAGCTGTCACAGCAGCGTCTTCCTTGGAGAATCCCTGGAGGTGCTGTGTGTTTTCTGCCTGTCTGGTTTTGACTACTAATTAAGGCTTTGTAAAACAATAACGAATGAAAAAAGAACAGATCCTTGAAAAATGTTACTTTAAGGTTAGCTGGTACATGTGTTGTGTGTTGTGTGTGCACTTCATCCTCAATAGGAAACCAGCAGAGTTGTTCACATCATGGATTTCCAGAGAGGGAAGAACTTGAGATATCAATTGCTTCAGCTTGTTGAACCCTTTGGAATAATCACAAATCACCTGATTCTCAACAAAATCAATGAGGTAAGATTAGCCCTTCATTAGTGCTGTTGGAGCTGCTGGGTTTCTTTGGTGTGCTTACTGAGTTTAAAAATTCTGGTAAAAGGATGTGCTTGGCTTCTAAGCCAGGTAACACGTCACCAAGCTGAGAGTGACAGGACTGTTTCTTTTTACAGATACTGTAGTACTGCATTTCAACTTAAATATTGTCAGGAATCATTTTAGCTGGTTATTTCTAGCTTTCTTGAAAATACAGTTTGCAAATTCAATTTGTGTTTTAATGTTCTTCGGAAAACTCAGTCATAGTTTATACATAGTGCAAGAAGCAACTGAATGTTCTGAATCCAAATCTAAAATGCTGTGTTCATGCACATGAAATATGTGAAATTCATGCCAAGTCCTATAGGCCAGTTAATGCCATAGCCAAAAGGCAGTCTTTGGTTTTGAAGCAGACATTCTTATGAGAAAGGAAGGGAGAGTTGAGACCTTAAACAAAAACAGCAATTCCTTGAAAGTGTGGTGCTCAGTCTGCTTTGACGTTTTCAGGCATTTATTGAAATGTCAACCACTGAAGATGCTCAGGCTGCAGTGGAGTACTATTCAACAACACCTGCACTGGTGTTTGGTAAACCAGTCAGAGTCCACCTGTCACAGAAATACAAAAGGATAAAGGTAAAATGTTTCTGCTTATTTAAACACTATTTCAGTCTGAGGCAGTGATTGTTACCTGGCCACTGCTTTTAAACTGTTACTTTATGTACTTGACAGCTATATCAAATTAATCAAGGGGTATAATTTACTACTTGCTTTAAGTGGCACAGTGTTAAGTGTACTTCTTGCAGTATCTACTTTAAACAATTCATTCACTTTTTAATTTTAGAAACCTGAAAGTAAACCTGACCAAAAAACGGAGCCACCAAAACCAGAACTGGGTCGTGTGATTCACCTCAGCAATTTACCTCATTCAGGCTACTCTGATAACGCAGTGCTCAAACTGGCTGAACCGTATGGAAAGATTAAGAACTACATACTCATGAGGATGAAGAGTCAGGTAACTGACTGCAGGAACTTAGCATGGGGGGATGGCAGCTGAGACACAACTGGGAAGAAATGCAGGCTGCTTCTGTAGCACAGACATGGAAATTGTGTAGGTGGTTTGCTGCTTAGCTCACTGTGTGAGTCGCTGTAATGTGAGCTGCTTCAAAAAAAAGGGGAAAAGAGACACAGTAAAAGCAGACATTAGCTATGAGGTATAATTTTGCATTGAGGCTTTTTGTTGTGTATATCTCAAGGCATTTTGAACTTTTTGTAAGACTGAAGAAACTACCTGTGAAACATTAATACCTGTCTTCTATGACACATTTCTTCCCCTTCGTTCTTTAAGTAAACACTTCTGTGTTTCTCTCAAAAAGAAGATGGTGTATTGCACACGCATAGTAAAACACTTTGAATGCATGTGTATATATGACTGCCACTTGTACACAAGAATTTCAGATATTTAGCAGAGTTGAAAAAACTTTTAAACTTCCCTGGTTGTTTCTGTTACCTTCAGTTACAGAGGAAATGAGAGTATTTTTGTCAGAGATGAATTCTGGAATCCCACAATGTTCTGGAGTCAGAAATAAGTTGAATTTATTGTATGACCCCTAAGATGTCCTGCCTAACCGTACTGCACAGGAAAAACAAAAGGAATTTGCTCTGTTTGGTGTGGAAGCAGCTCTCTTCTGGCTGAGATGATGTGCTTTTAAAAGCTTGTTCAGCAAACCCAGTGTGTCATAGGCTTGTTTCATGGAGGAACACCTCACAAAGCAAGACTGCTTTTTTCTCGGCCACTATCTGTTGCTTTTCTGTTTCAGACTTCTCTTAAAAAAGTACAGCTTCTTCAGTACCTCAAAACTCCCAAACCCTTCAGCTCCAAGTAAATGAGAGAAGTGCTTTTTTAGCTATTTGTATTTCACTTTAAGGTGTCATTTTTTTCCAAATGACTTAAATACCTGATACTTAATTTGTAAACTTTGTAGAGGACAGATACTACTGAATTCAAAGGCAAGCTTACATAGGACACTTCAGCATGTACTAAAATGTGTGGCTGGTTTGGAGGACCTGGATAGAGCCACTCTCCTAGGTTGGTTTCAGCATTTTGAAATGCTGTGTTGTAAGTTAAATAGCTTTGCCCGTGGAAGCGTTGTGTATTTTGTAATTTGTGACGTGTGCTTTAATCCTTTCAGGCTTTCATTGAAATGGAGACCAGGGAAGATGCTTTAGCGATGGTTGAACACTGTGCCAACAAAGCTCTCTGGTTCCAAGGCAGATGTGTGAAAGTGGATCTGTCTGAAAAATACAAGAAATTGGTGTTAAGGGTAAGTTGTATTTTTAGTTGCAAACTGTTTTCTGATTGTAAGTGGAGGTGTGAAGTGAGGTAGAAGACACCTCGTTTCTTGAGAATTCAGCACAGCTTTGAAAATTCAGGATAGAATTTTCTTTTTTTGGCTGCTTAAATGACACAGCAGGAGCGTGGTGCTCTGAGGTGGAGGACGGGATGAAGGGTCTAGAAGTCTTGCTGTTGCATATGATTGTGCACCAAAAATGACTGTTGTGACAAATTCAAACACTGAGCCAGTGCATCTACGTGTGCCTTATGAACGTGGAGGATAAGTGGGATTTCCTACTCAGTAACTCCTAAATAAGCACGGCGATGCGAGTCTGCAGCTTCCTGCTCTGCCTGCTCCTAACTGTAGTGAGAAGGTTGGACTGGCTGCCCTGTGGTGCTGCCTGCAACGTGCTGAATCAGCTCATAGATGCTGTACGTAACATCTCGAGCAGACTGCCCTGTCTTTGTGCTGAGTTAGGGAGTTTTGGTGAAGACAGGTGGGGTTTCTCGATGAACAATTCAGCATTCATCGATTGGTTGCTGTCTGGGCACTGTAGAAGAGTACCTGTGGATTAATGTAGTTGGTAGTGCTTGACTACATTAACTCAGACCAGATAGAACAATTTTTCAACATTACTATGAATTATACTTTGCTGTGACTTAAGACTTCTCTTCTTTTAATTTCAGATTCCAAACAAGGGAGTTGAACTTCTGAAAAAGGATAAAACTAGGTAACTGCCTGTTATTAAAACATGATGTTGTTTAAAAGGAAATATGAAAGTACCCTACCCAAATTATAGAAATTAGACAGAAGAAGTCTGGCAAGCTCTGAGATCATCATGTTGTTCGTGCAAAAAGATTAACTGTTTTTATTATGGTGCCTATCCTTTTCCTCTAATGAAAGAGACTTCACAGCCTCCCCAGGCTGCTCAGGAAATGTGCTGCAGTCCTTAATTATCCTTGCCTTCCTGCAGTTTAAACCTACGAGCAGTTGTCCTGTCTCAAAAGGACAGTTCCTCCTTGCAGCAGCCTCTTGCATGCTTGAATTCTGTTTCCCTCAAGTTTCCATTTTCTGATCTAAACAAACACAGTTCTGAAGCTTGTCCAGAAGAGCTAAGCCTGCTATTTTTTTAGTCCCTTCTGGATGCTATTCAGATTCATAAGCAAGCGTTCTTTCTTTGCAGAAAGAGAACATATTCTCCAGACAGCAAAGACTCTCCAAGTGATAAGAAGTCTAAAACTGATGCTACTCAGAAACCTGAAAGTGGCACTGTAGAAGATAAAGCAAAAGAGGAGAAGCAAGATGATGCTGCTGAGCCGTCGGGCGCTAAAAGCAGTGAGCAGGCAGACCAAGACGAGCCTAGTTTACTCCTTGAATCTGAAGATGAGCTCCTGGTGGATGAGGAGGAAGCAGCAGCGCTGCTGGAAAGTGGCAGCTCAGCAGGAGATGATGCAGATGTTGCCAATTTAACTGATGTGACTACAGAAGAGAAAAAGGAACCGGCTGATGATGTGACCGTAAAAACCGAGGGAAATGCTGTGGCCAATCCAGCAGCAAAGAAAAAGCTTAAAAAGGTAATCCTATTGCAGGCTACTTGAGTCTAGAAACTCTTTAAGTTGAATAGTGCACCACAGTATTCTATTTCAAATCTTTTTCTGTGGGTCTTTAAAATGTGTGCATGTCACACCTGTTTGAAGAGAAACGGGTGTTAAAGCTTCTACGAAGAAAGAAGATCCCATTGGATGCAACTTGCAAATGAAATCAGTTACAGATCAGTGTTTCTGTTTTGACAGAAGTCACTAACTTGTGCATTTCCCGTATTATTTCCTGGGGTTTTTCTTAGCTATCTTTGCTCCTTTCTTCGCTAATGCTAAGCAGCCAGGGAAGCTGTTTAAGCTATTTATCCCTAACAAGCCTGTCTGTAGTTGCTCTTTTGAGCACTGAACAGAAAATGACATTTGGTTGGGGGGATCATAAGAGATTTGAGGCTGTTTTAGACCTGAACAAAATTGTATGAGTGTCTGCTAACTATGCTGAGCTGCAAAGGCAGGCAAGTCTTTGGGTTAGCCAAGGCCATTTCCAATTGAGAAACGGAAAAAAAAACCAAACTCTAGTTCTGAGGTCTTGGAAGCCATGTGCTTCTTGCTGTGAACTTAATTTTTTTTCACCAGATGACCACGTGCTCTCATAGTTGTTTCTCCTACCAGCTGCTTTTTTTCTTTTTTTTCAATCATACTTGGTTACATGGAGTAGGATGCAGAATGCTTGCAAAACTTCAGTAACCTTATTGACTGGAATGTTTTTTTTTTCTTTTTGGTAGGAAGGGGTAGAAAAAGAGCATATTCCCTGCTTCTAAATGAATTCAGTGTGCTTGTTATCAGCCTGGGGAATCCTGTCAGGAAGGCAGCTGTGCGGTCTTGTTAACATTGCTGTTTCTTGTCGCGTGGCTCCATGTCAGGATAAAGCACCTCAAAACCCAAACTGCTGTCCTTGAAATTCCTAGAGCACAGATACAAAGCTAATGCTGCCTCTCTCACTGTTACTGTTTTGCTGTTAATTATGTGCAATACTGCTGTCTCCCTGTCAGTTTCGCTGTCTGATGGTGAAGCTGGTTTTTAAGAGACCTCCACACACTTTTTGTTTGTTTTCAGTGGAGAAGCTCCAGGCTTTCCACTGGTTGAAAGAGGGCTCTTAGTTTTTCTTTTTATGAACTTTCATACTGTTGTACCTATTTCTGGTAAGATTCTGCCTTTCACGTAGGCTTGAATTTGAGGATCTTGTGGGATTGTTTCAAGTAAAAACTACATTCCAAAATGACATTCATTTAATTGAAAAAAACTTCACAGTAGAGGGATTTTCAAAAGAACAGATTAAAAACAAAAAGAAATTATCAAGACAGAGGTCAGATATTGATGTGATAAAACAGTGGACACGATGCTAAGATGTTCATTCCAAACTGAACGCTTGACTCTGGAAGCGGTGCAGTTCTCCTTTTGAAAGAGCCTGTTACACTTCTGCATGTCTGAGTAACGTTTTGAACAAGGGAACTTGTTAAGGTGGTTTGAGGGAAGCCGTTAAGAATAAGGTGACTTAAGGAAAACGTTTTCTCAACAGCGATACGTGGGTGGCTTTCCACGGAGCATGGAAGGCTTTGTCACTCTAGATGAGGTTGGTGATGAAGAAGATTCAGATCATCAAAAACTCCGGAAGTCGGGTTTGGCAGTAAAATCTGCTGGCAAAAATGATGATAGTTTGGCAGAAATCAAAGTAGACAAGATTGAGGAGCCGGAACAAGAAAGTGAAACGTTAGAAAATGGTACCAAGACTGAAGAAAATGTGAAGGCTGAAGCTGTTGAAGCTTCCGACCCCACAGCAGCACAAGATCCTGAGAAAAATGCCCACGAAAATACAGACACCCAGGAAGAACAGGAAACAAAGAATGTCCAAGAGAAAGCTCTTATTCCAGATGAATTTAGGATTGGGCCCTACCAGCCAAATGTTCCTGTTGGTAAGGCTGTTTCCATTTCTTTTCCGATCTGTCTCTGTGCACTGCAGTAGCATTTCTCATTTCATTTGGCTTTTATTTCTGGCAGTGTGTTGCCTCTGAGCCTTTCATTTTAGGGCTCTCCATTCTTTTCTTCACTCCTCCCCTACCTCTAGTATTCTTTTTTTTCCCCCCCTCATTTTCATTCAGTTTTCCATAACACTTTCCTTAGGCAGAAATTAAATTGGAAGAGCTGTGTTTTAGCAACACTAATTCAATTAATAGCACAAATCACAGTAGTGATATTAGCCTAGATTCATACTGACTGCTCAAAAGGCACAGATTGGTCTCAGAACGCTGTTAGTTCTTTTGAAGGAATCAATAAAACCCTTAAACTGAAAGGTTGATTTAAAAAAAAAAAGTCTGCACATATTTAGCTATTACTGTAGGCCCCTGGCTTGTCTAAACTAAACCAAAGACTTCTAAGGACAAAGCAGCTTTTAATGTAAAGTGGGTTATGGTTTTAAGATTTAGCTTGAAATGACATATGACATTAAAGAAATGATGTAGAGTAGTTCTCTTAGTTTATTTTGTGGTGTTTACTTCTCTAGGTGTGAATTATGTGGTACCCAAAACAGGGTTTTATTGCAAATTGTGTTCCCTGTTCTACACAAATGAAGATGTTGCAAAAAAGACCCATTGCAGCAGCCTTCCTCATTATCAAAAGTTGAAGGTAAGGCAAAAACTTGTTCATTTTAAGTGGCGTGATTCTTTCCTTGGGGAATAGATCTGAATGAGGCTGGACTGAAGAGGAAGAAAAAAAAAAAAAAGCTTCCAGGCAGTTGAAATTGGCTTATTCTATAACTTCTAACTCAAGCTAGACTTCTCTAAAACATCATCTTTTGAAAAAAGTACCCAGGATACACACTGTGCAAGATGGGCTCCAGCATTTTTTTGCAAACTTGGATTAAAGAGGGCATTCTGATTGGAGCAGAGGCCAGGCTTAGAGTTAGTGGCACCAAGTAAATCCTGGTGGCTCAGATCTTCTCCAGTTGGCCTTTGAGTCTGGTCAGCAGACCGTAAGCTAAATTTAAATATTTTTGTTGAAAATCCATATTTGCAACTTCTGATTTTGTGAGCATGTTTGACAGTTCCTAATTGGATGAGGTATCACATGATTGCATGGCATGAATGGTAATGCTGCTGCTGTATTTTGTATTGTGAGCTGCTTCTAAATACCACTTCCCAGAAAGGGAAGTTCTAAACAAGGCTCTAATAATGCAGTGTTCACATCATTTGATTTCATTTCGGTTGATTATTGAGCTGAAATCAAAGCCCATGGGTTCTGTAGAAAGGGAGATGGTGGTATCTCAGACCTGGAAACGTCTGCTTTCTCCTGTGCAATGCGAGGCAATCCAGGAACAAATGCAGGGCTATGCACTTAGGAGGCAGGTGCACAAACAAATGGCTCAAAGCAAGTAACTTTATCAAGGAGTAGATGAGAAAACCAATTACCATGCAGAATCCAGTAGTAAGAAAAACCCACCTCATCCATCACCCATAGCTTTTTTTTCTTTTTTTTTTTTCCCTTTTTCTCCCATTTGAGGTACCTGATCTGGGGACATTGAAGGCTTGATGTAAATGGGGAAGTGGGGCAAATGATGCGGAGACCTGTTAGCAGCTTATTAGCTTTGATGCTTAAATGAATCCTGATTTCCTTTTTCCATGGCACAAATAGAAAGTGAGCTGCTCTTGTGTGCCTTGTAATTTTGGGGAGGGAGGAGGGAAAAGCAGCTTTTGATTTACAATGGCAAAGCACGTTGCTGGCTGGGAGTCAAAGTGATGCCAAATTGCTCAAATTTCTGACGTAACCCTTCTCTAGAGAGGGGAGAGAACAAATGGCAGCAGGTAAGTGGCCCAGCTGCAGCCATAGATGCATGGCAGTGGGCAGGGCGCTCCCTTCGCTTGCTGGCCTGTTAGGAGGCCAAGTGAGCGCTTGCACGGCTGCCGTTCAGTGCCTGCTGTTGGTGAGCTGTGTGCTCAGGGATGTAATGATAACCCAGTGCTTCAGAGGAGCTCTGCTCCATTTCTTCTTGTGAAGAAGTGCCTGTGATGTTTGTTCTTACCTTTGAAGGCAACGTTCATAGGTTTTTACAGGGTGAAAACGGGGTTAATCTTTATGGGCTGAATGTTGTGACTGTGAGAAAACTGAGTATATCCAAAACGTGGTCGATTTCTTTTAACAGAAAATTCTGGATAAAATGGCAGAAGACTACAGGCAAAAGAAAGAAGCGTAAAAAGAAGGACGGATGTAAGGAAAACAGTGGCTTTGTTCTTAATGTTAATCTTTTTTTAAAAGCAGTACAAGTAGTAGATGGAAATACTGTATTCTTTTTTGTTTTGTTTTAGTGAGATACAGTAGATGTTATAGGTCTGTTCATGTGTTCAGTGTTGTAGCAAAAAGCATAAGCAGTTAAGTTAATGAAAAAAATTTGTTCTTAATGTGGGAATGGCAACAAGTTTTCGTTTTGACACTGAGCTGTTAAAGAAGAAATCTTGCATCCTTGTGGAAAGCTCATCTACCGCAAGAAAATTTCCTTGAAGTGAAATTTACTGCTTTCAAGCTTCGAAAATTCGTCTATCCATTCTCAATAAAAAATAAAAAGTAACACTGCATTTTTATTTCATCTAGAACATTCCGTATTTCAGTCTGAGCCTAGCAGATACTTAATTTGGAGTGTAAGGCTGTCATTGCATTTCACTTTTGAAAAGTCTTTAAATGTAAGTTGCATTTTTAAATGTTGAATTGCAGTTTCTTTTAATGTCATTGTTGTTACATAGCAAATAGGAAAATTAGTGATTAGTCAGCTTTACAACTTTGTGATTTTTTTTCCTAAGCTCTTGATAGACTTTCCTACTCAGCTATACCTTGTATTTTTAGTGACAAGTAAACGCCCATTCTCTTCTGATCAGTATTATTTCCTCAAGCTCTTCCTGCTCTCACTTGAATCTTGCAGCTGTCGTACACCTCTGCTATATTCAAAAGCAGCATTTGAGTCCTGAAATGTAAAAAAAGAAAAAAGAAAAATAATCAAAAAAAGCAGTATCTTTATATCCTTCACGTGTAATTTTTCATACCTGCATTTTAAAACTGTTTCTGTTGATCTAGTTTTGTCAAGAATCTTTTAGAACTGTGCTCTTAATGTACCTGCACATGTGATATGTGAACAGGAATTTGCATGTGTAACCTGTGTTTATCCGTAGTTTTTGTTATTTACTGCTTATTTGTGAATTCAGGTTACTAAAGTGATTTACCAATAAACAAAGCTAGGCAACAGTAACTTGTACAGATGTTTGGCATGTTAACCATTGTGTTTACTGAGCTCTTGAATCCCTTGTTCATGATAGCACACTGAAACTCTAGCTGTCCTGAAATTGCATGTTTTAACTCCTGTGATTTCGAAGCTTACTAAATAACTTCTTGCTCTTTTCTAAAACTTCTTCCATTTCCAAACAAATTAAAATATCACTTGTTAAAACACTGGTAGGTATATTCTGCTGACAGTTTTATTTCTTTAGCTTTGAGGGGAATATCATAAAAGTTAAGTTCAAGCCACACCATGTTCATGTGGATAAAGATGACTCGGGGTGGTTATTTCAACCCAAAACTCCTGACCTGTGGGGATTCTTAAGTGCTAAGAATGATTTTTTTCAAATGCACGAGGCTGAACCCTGATGAAGTTAGTTCAGTTGAGTAAATGCATCTGGCAGATGTGGTGGTGTGCTTTGTGAAATGAAAATCTCGATCACTTGTCTCCTCAGTACATCACCTCCTGCTGTTGGATCCTCCAGCAAAGAGGAGGATATGCCCCATGCCTTCTGTGTGAGAACAGTGAAAGTTGAAGTGTCTCATACAGTGGTGATAGCAGCTTGGCTGGAGACTACAGGGAGACCGTGGTGAAATGTCAGTAAACAGCTAATGCACAGACTGTACTTCAATAGCACATCCAAACAGTGAGATCTTTACATGCCGTGATGACTTCTTGCACTTTCTTGAGAGCAAGTTACGTGACGCTCATCAGTGTAATGCAGTGAAAGTATTTAGTCTTAAAGCTGCCCCGCTGCCCCCTGCTTACCCGAACCCCAGAAGGAAATGCACACAACAGGAGCTGTGCCATCAGTTCTGTTTGTGAGTCACAGGGATGTACTTGGACCTGTACTTGTTCATAATGACACTTGTCATTCTGCCATCTCCAAGAGGCCACCTAATTCATCGGGCGAGCCGAGGTCTTTCAATTCAAAGCAACGATTTAATCGTTGGCAGTCGTCCCACTTTCCTAAAACTGGTAGATGAGAATTTTAAACAAGAGGACAGAAGTGCAAGGTCCCCCCAAGCATTGTAACACTACTTGCATACAACATACGCCGCTAAGATTCATGGTGAAATCGTGCAGCTCCATATGTTATATTTGTGAGGAAGCTTTTCCTCTTAGCAGTTGTGATCATCTTCAGTAGCTGTGCCATTCAGTGGTCTTACATCTAGCGTCCCCAGCCTGTGATAAACCCTAACCTGGGTAACTGATGAGGATTGAACTGTAGTAAGATGTTAGGTCACATTTAGTGACTAAATGCCAGGCATAAAGTAATTGTGACATAGTCCAAATTCTCAGATCAGAAATCTCTTGCCCCCGTCACCTCTAATCCTGCGTCTGAAGTCAGTGGAAGTACTGCCAGAACTTTGCTAGGCTGTGTGCAGGTCTTCACGCTTGGACACAAAATACTGTTCAGGTCTGACTTAATCCTTGATGCACGTAGGTTGTTCTGAAAGTAATGCCTCCTATTTATTTCCATCAAAACCACAACAGGTACAAAGAGCAAAATAATGCTAATTCTCAGCTACGAAACACTATTTTTTGATGTAGTTGCCAACCATTAGCTAAGTGTTTTAATCAGCAAAGAAAGAAAGCTTGCAGACACTCAAGTCCGCATACGCACAGGTAACCTACTGTTTCACGGCTGCTGTGGCAGTGTCATTGCTAGGAAGACATTGCTCGTGAAGTCCAACTCTGTGCTCGCTTCTACTGCTTGGTCTCCATAGACGTCCACCAATTCACCATTGTTACTGAGTGCAATTATTTCCACGAGCAGGAATTCAGTTCCACGCCTTTGCTTCATGCGCACTCCCCTGTCAGGCACCGTTTGGTCAGTGCCCCTCTGCTGCCATCTGTCGCACGGCTGCAGCACCTAACGATGTGAGCGGGGTGGTGCAAGCTCTGCTGTCACACCACGAACATCCATTGCCTTCTGTGGGCCAGCAGAACGAAATAAGAGGGGTTACTGATGGTCTGTCCTTGTCTGTTCTGCTGAGAAGTGTTTTCTCATGCGTTCTCTCTCTGGCCTTTGCATGTATGCATTGTGCTGATGCCTGATGAAAGGAAGGCTTCAGAAATCGTGAAGAGATGCCCGGGGCACGCTTGGCTGCAGGATGGCGTTGGTCTGCTGCTTGTGCACAGAGGGTGGAGGGGAAGCCTACCAGAGTGTGAAATGCTGGATGCAGCCTTAGCGATCTACATGTGAACTTTCACGTATGAGTTTACTGAGAAAAGCAGTTCTGAGGCGGTTTGATCTCTGCGACACGTGTAGTTCTGCGGAGGTGCACCGAAGACGTTTGGCTGGCTGAACACAGAAATAAGTAGAAGCCGCCTCTGACAGATGTGAGACCTCCTTGGCAACGCCACAAGATGGCGGCACGCCCTGCTGCCGGTACTACGTTTCCCGGCGTGCCCCGCGGCGCGCCCCGCGAAATGGCCGCCCGGCGAGAGCTCCCGGCATGCCGCGCGGCGCGAGGACTACAGCTCCCAGCACGCGGCGCGCCGCACCCCGGCCACGGCCGCTCCGCGCCCGTCGCCACTTCCGGGGTAGGGGGGGG
>NW_024885083.1:14886-17683 GCF_019232065.1 Centrocercus urophasianus | reverse complement strand
GAAACTCGATGATCATTGTGGTCCTTTTCAACCCAGGCCATTCTATGTTGTTTTTTAAACATACACAGCCATTATGTTGGCCCGAGGTCTCAGCCTTTCCTCACGAGTGATGATCCAGGCTTCTAATCATCTTTGCCACCCTCTGCTGGACTCTCTTCAGTAACTGTCTGTCTTTCTTGAACTGAGGATCCCAGAACTAGACACAATACTCCAGATGTCGTCTCATCAGGTCAAAGCAGGAGGTAACCTCCCTTAATTTGCTGGCCACGCTTTTTTAATGCACACCAGGATATCATTGGCCTTCTCAGCCACAAGGGCACATTGCCAGCTCATGGCCAATCTGTTGTGCACCAGGATCCCTAGATCCTTCTCCTCAGAACTCCTTTCCAGTAGGTCAGCCCCTTCCCGAGACACATCCAACCTGAGGCCCTCAGCCCAAAACAGCTAGTAATAAGTATTCATTCCTGTCTCCTGTTGCCATGCCATCACGGTGGCTCTTCCTCACTGAGCCAAGCACACCAACAGGTGCACACTCATTAATCAGCAACAACCAAAACAGCCAAATAAGCCAGAATTAACTCCTTTTTACTCAATGCAGTCCAGGCAAGCCAAAAGTTTGGACCTCCATGCCCTAACCAGTACTGATGCATGCAGTTATTCTTCCCCATGTGTAGGACTCTACATTTGCCCTTGTTGAACCTCATTAAGTTCCCCTTCTGTCCAACTCTCCAGCCTGTCCAGGTCTTGCTGAATGGCAGCACAGCCTCCTGGCGTGCACACTTAAAAATATTCCTAATAAGTTATTTTATATTAAATTAAGCACATATTCTTTCTAAACATACAACCCCAAAATACACTTTGTCACCACTGTCTTAAACAATGCTATAGAAAAGATCATAGTGATACCGAAAAGAAAAAAAAGAAAAAAAAAAAACAACATACTTTGCTTTGAAGCAGGATGCGTAACTCAACCATCTCATCTGTATTCCGAGATCTTTTGAAGGCCTGTTCTTCTTCCATATCTTCTGCAGGACGTTTGCCTGCAGACAGGTCCATGGGAAGAAAACACAAACATACACTTAACTTTCTAAGTCACAATTAAATGGAATGTGCATCAAGCTTATGCACTGTATTCCTAATGAAGCATTCTTTCCTATAAGCCCAACACTAACTTTGGGCATCTATACAGATAGAAACAATTTTTTTTTTTTTTTATTTCATCAACCTACTGAAGACCCATTCCAAATCTATGAACTACAGTTGAAATAACAACCTTGCAGACTTCAAAATAAATTTAGACCACTTCATTTAATGAAGTACTGCATCACATACCTAGCATTTATTTTAAAATTCATAATTGTGAAAAACTGAAAGCAAAACAGCTCAAAAGCAGTTCACCCAACACTGTAATATTGGTAGAATAGAAAAGGAGTTTTTAAAACAGTTTTGAAAAACTGGTATGAATTGAATCAACCCATTGCTAATGCCCTAACTTCTTCACTTAAGATATTCACATATATATATACACATGCACATTCCTGCAATGTTAGCAACTGCAATAAATATGGTAATAAAATATTCGCATATCAAATATTTTTAAACCCTTAATTATAGAGGTTTAATTAAATTTGTCACGTCAAAAAAAAACATCCCCAAAGGAAAAGTACGTGTTCATGATATAAAAACCATGCATAGCTATATTGGATACTTTAAAAATATAAGATTAAATGCAAAAACACTAATAGAAACATATTTAATACAGTTAAAGCATTAAAAAAAACAAGAATCACTGAGATTTATAAAGGTTCTCTCAAAAAAATAAAAATAGCCTTTTAAAAATTTACCATTTGTCTCTGTGTTGGTAAAGGTCTCCTCCTGTTGTTCAGTCTCCATTATCTTTTATTCTTAGGTGAGCAGATAAAACCTGCTGTAGAATAATTAAAAAAAATAAAACCACACGTTTGGGGAAAAAAATAAACCATACATTGTACTAAAGGGGGAAAAGCAAACAAAAAGAGATGCTTAGATGCTTACTTTCAGAACTTACCAGTTTTATATATGCTTGTAGAGCAAAACTCAAGTGTTCTAGACAGGATCAATACCCAACAGCCTACTGCTTCAAAAGCCTATAAAAACAGCATATGTCAGTCATGGCACTGTTCGCTTACAGCTCTGTTTCTTACTACAATGAAATGCACGGGTTTGACCTGAGTTTCTGCTGCAAAGCTTTTCTTTATAAAGTGAAGAAAACATAACAAGGTAAAATACATCACTAAGAGGAGAAATAGTCACATCTGTCAACTTAAACAGTTACAATCTGGACATGCTCAGTTTTCAAACATTTGCTAGTTTTAAGCAATAATGTTTACTGATAATAACTTCCAAATATTTGAACTGAACAAGTATCCAGTTTCTACTTTTAATAGACTATATATCATACCTTGGAATTCCTTTCTAAGAGATGCTAAATATAAATTTGCTCCTACTGTTTAGTTCTAAACAATTTAGACTGGAGAGTACAGAACTAATTTTATAAGCTCTCCATTAACTTACCAGCAGGCATTCTATCATGTCTTCTACCTAAGTGTAACAAATGAACAAGAGAAGTTATGCAATCCACACTAAAAAAAACAACTCTAGTAAAAAATACCACTACGTAGTTACACGTAATCCTCTGCAAACATGCACCAAGAATCTAAAAGCAGCTAAACCTTTTTTATTTTGTGAAACAGTTACCTCGTTTGTAATCTATTTCTGATGAAGTGGCTACTAAAGAAAAATGTCACCAGCATCCTCA
>NW_024885083.1:0-14786 GCF_019232065.1 Centrocercus urophasianus | reverse complement strand
AAAAAAAAAAAAAAAGCCGGAGGTCGCCCGTGTGTCTTTACTCCCACTCCCTTCGGGACAAAATGCCTTCCCCAGACATCCCCTCCCCTTCTGCAGTCCAACCGCAAAACCGCGCCATTGACTATTTCACTGTCTGCTCGGGGCAACGTTCGCCTTTACCTTTCACACCACGTTGCCACAGAACACTCAGAAGCCCAACTTGCTCGTAAGTAGGGGAAGAGGCGGCATAACATAAACCCCCGCAGCCTTGAACCAGGGGCGCGGGACCAGCAAAAATGGCGACTACTGTAATGGCGCCTATTTGCTACTAGGCGGAGCCAGGACCGATAAACCATAACCACGCGGTCACAAGATTTCAACCGCTCTGCCCAGAGATACAAAGGAGTCACCCAGCGCCCCAAGGCCGACAGAATTCAACGGTCCCATCACGAGAGGCTTCACCACCTCCGCGATCGCTCCCGAAGGAAACCAATCCTGCCACAGAGCGTTTCTTAACCGGCCTCACACAGCCATTTCCCTACAAGCCGCAAACGAGAGCGCACTCCCTCCTCTTCCCATCTGCTCACCATGATACCCAGCTAGTTCCAGGCACAGAGCTACACAGAGTATGTGCAAAAAAGCGACGGCCATTCCCCCAGCCTTAGTGCACACCTACTAGTGTTACTGGTCTGCATTACAGTATTGCTCTGGGCGCCTACAACATGGCCACCGAGGCACATCAGTTGCCTGTAGAAATCACAGATCACCCTTCTCGCCCTTTCCTCGGGATAACTGGAGCCCTTGGGGGCCACAAATTACGCCAAACCACCCCACACTTACTAAAGACACGTTACTCAGCTTCTTCCTTCATGCGGACCTACCTAAATCCATGTCCAAACCAGCAAAGAAAAGCACTATCTTGCCGCTATCCACAGAAATCCTAGGACTCGGCAGCGGCTCAGGCCTCCCGTATCATTATGTCATCACACAGCAAAGCTGAGCGATCACAACCCCACTACACACAACCATACCTAGCTCAAAAGCTCCTATCCTCCAAAAACGCGTGCAGCCAACTACGCGCAGCCTCACCTACCTGCACGCATCGCGTACGGGGAGAACACCACTAAGTGCCTAAACGAGCCTCTCCCTCATCGGTTAGGGCCCTCTGCGACCCCATTGGGTAAGACAACTGCCCATCAGGCCGGAGGCTGGCCTCCACTTCGCCCCGCCCTCCGTGTAGACCACAACGTCCCAGGCCTGAATATCATGAGGAAATTAGTATGCTTTACTCCACACTGCTGCAGCGTGCCTAGATAATTTTGTTTGTTTGTTTTTTAATTGACTCACAGGAGCCGTGATAAGAATAACAAAAACGGTGGAAAAGGAGGGCATTAAAGAACAGCGATAGCAATTTCAGTTGGGGGAGAAAAATGGTGTCTGAAAATTCTGCCTTATGCTCGTCCCCTAGCGCCAAGGGGCGGGGCTAACTTTCTTGCCATAGTTTAAAGACGCCTGGGGCTGCATAGCTCCTATCGGCAGCTAGAGTGTGTAGGCTTCTGGAAGAGAAGAATTGGGTGTCTCAAAAACAACTGATAGATGTTTGAAGATTACAGGATTCAGTTGTTTTTTTGTTTTGTTTTGTTTTTTGTTTGTTTGTTTGGGTTTTTTTTGCAGTCTAATGGTCTTGTGTTAATTGTATAGGATATTGATGTAAGGCATCTATAACAACTAAAGAGTTGTTTTAACTAAATGTGTGTTAACTTGGAGATTGTTTATTACAAAATATACAAATCAAGGTTTCTTCTAAAGAACTGCTGAAAACTATCATGCCTTTTCTCCCTCAGGGATGATAGTAGAGAAGTGACAGAATAAGATGTATTAGCAGGTAAGGACTTACAAGTTTGTTTCTCATGGTGCTAACATTAAAATATTTTCTTAGAACTTCGTACTTGTTTTTAAATACTCATCATTTTCATTCTACAAAATCTAAAGTGTTCTTGAATAGTAATCTAGGGTAGAAGACTTGATTAATAAATGACTAATAAAGAACAAATCAACTTGTTTGTGTGCTTTTTCAGGGATGATTACTTGATTTTTTTAAAAGGTCAGTACAAGACACTGCCAGTCTTGCCTTGGAGCCAGGATCCAACTTTACCAAACTTCATTTAAGGATAGGTAGTGAAGATGCAAGCACATCACCAGGTGATCCCTGCCTATCTGAGAACTATACAGGCCTTCCAAAGGTAAGCAGGTTCTTTCTCTTATTTCTATGCCTACTGCTCTTATATCTAAGTAGATCCTCACTTGCTGTAGCCTACAACCTTGCTGCTCTACTATTTTGTTATACTTTAGATCATGGTACAGTAAGTTTGGGATTAAAAGCTATGTACTTAAAAAAACTAAAACAGGTACCCAAAGCTCTCAAAATATTACTAACAGAATGATTGTAGCATATAGTGTTAGTCTATAGTCTAATGTTTGGTGTATTTAATTATGGTTAATTGTTTTGAACCCACAGCCAACTTAATTAACTTGTAATGTTTACTAGTTTAATCTTATCTCAATGTATTCAAATACTTGCTGTGTTACAATTAAGTTGTAGGTGTGAAGTTACGTTGGCCTTAATTTTGTTAGTTTTTTAAGAATGTACAAGCTAAATAAGATGTAATATTTTGTAGAAGCTCTGAAATAATTTACAAATGGAAATATGCACTTTATTGTGTGTATAGAGCATCAGAAATTATTTACCCTTTCAGTTCTTCGCTGAAAATGTAAAACTAATAACTAAAATTATTTCAATTGGACTATTAACATATTCCATAGTAGCCTTCTCATCTAAATAACAGTTGTTAGACCACAGTAAACTTCTGTAGAAGACTGTCATTCTGTTTTTTCTCCCCATCAACACTTAAGACATGGTTTGAGACTACAAGTATCCTAAAGAAAGCAATAAAACTTCTCAACAAATATAAAAAAGGAGGTAGACAAAAGGCTTTGTAAAGCATGAGCCTTTCTATGCTTCATTTAAAATAAACAATAAATGACTTCCTGTTTCTTCTTTTCTCTCTTTTAAAGAAAGTATGAAAAAACAACACCCCTGTAAATAAAAATATAATGAACAAACATACATGGTGGTGTGATTAGACTGGTAACTATAAATTGCAAAGCTAGAAAAACTATCATATGGGAAAGAAATAATCAGAAATAAAAATACCCACCCATGTCCTGAGCATACAGAAACACCCCCCAAAAAGACCAATCTCCTAGAAAAAATCCTTCCTCAATTACAGTCAGCCCTTAAATGGGGTCTAGGAGAGGTAGAGTCAGGCTCTAGCCCTTGCAGTCACACAGGTGAATTGCTTTCACCTGAGCTCGGTGACTGTATGGGAACTGCTGAGTCACGGCCTGAACCTCTGATTGATCACCTGAGGCGAGCCATGAGTCAGCCAGAGGAGCACAGGTGAAGGCAATTCACCTGTGCTGTCAGAAGGAGGGGAGCCAGGCTCCACCCCTCCTAGACCTATTTAAGAGCTGGCTACCGGGGGGAAGGAGCTCTTCTGGAGGTGGCCTCTTCTGGTGTTTTGTGGTTAAGCCTAGCATAAGGGTAAGCTTTCCATTTATTTTCTTTTGTTATCATTGTCCACTTAGTCTAACTCTCTTGATTGTATTGTGATTGTAATATGTTGATATCCATTGATTATACACTTGACAAGCTAGGCAGGCTGAATATACTAAAATTAACATCAAGTCTTTTCTTGAGAATTTCTTTAAATGGGTTAAGGGGAAAAACAATACTCCTCTAGAGAAAATAATTCCAGGGAGATCCCAGGATTTGAGGGATCTCCCTATTAAGAGTGAGCAGTTACCATTGAAAAATGGGGTCACTTATGCATTATGGGCGATATCTCCCCATATTGTATGGCAGACTATTTTCAAGGACTTCACAAGGATGTCCTCATAACTAAAGAAAGACAACTGGCTGCCTCCGTGGTGGTATGGCCTTTATTAAATGCATTAAATCATGCGGATATAAGAAATAATACTTCAGAAACTGAAAATCAGCTTTTGAAAGACTGCATTGAAAAGCTGGGGCACGAACTTGGTGTTTTAACAGGGAAGAAACCAATTCTACATCTTCCCGTAGGCCAAATTTGTAGCATTTCAATAGACGATAACCAGACTCCTGAATCAACAGACTTGTTTGATCAGGAAAACAACAAATCCAAATCAGACCTTGAATATCCAATTCTGACCGATTGTGAAAATCCTTCTTTGTTTTTTGGCTCAAAGCTTGCTTCCTGAGGTATTTCTTGTGATAAGACTCTGAATGCTTTGTTGAGGAGGCAACTAATGGGTGCTAACCGTGTGACAATGGATATTGCTTTGGGAACATTTTGCAAGCCCCTTCCCCCAGAGCTGCTTGCTCTGTAGAAGAGCGGATGAGAATGCTCAGGACTGTTTACTGGCAGGAGGTCTGGCCCGTGACTAAACAGCTCTAGCTACTTGTGGGGAAAATTGGGGAACGATACCATCGTGTTCTGTGAGAAACAGGATGCAGATGGGCATCCCTGCTCCCTCTTATCTGCTGGCAAGGCCCAGAAGATGGGAACAAAGGAGTTTCTGCTGAGATCCCAGAGCCAGAAGCTGCCACTCCAAGGAGAGCTGACTCAACCACTTTGGATTTGAGCTGTCACTCCAAAGACAGCTGACTCCACCACTCTGAAACTATTGAAAAGGGGCCATCATCGCCATGGTCGTCGTCGTGCTTCGTTGTCGTTTGTCAACGAACTACTCTGCCTGACGACCCACTGCTACTGAAGATCAAAGACTGAACTATGAACCTTGCTGGATCCATGGTGGTGTCTATGTCCCTCTTGCTGCCTATAAAGACTCCTTGCTTCTTCTTTTCTATCGCCCTCCTTCCCTTCCCCGTTACCCTAATTCATAATAGTGTCCGTCCTCCCCTTCCCCTTTTCCCCTGATTAAGATTTGTAATAAACTGGTTGGACCAAGATTTGAACCGTTGCTTCTTAATCTCAGGCCGGGTATATAGATGATAAAAGAACCTCCTCTCCCTCCTAAAAATTGGAGCGAGACACTGATCCACGGGAAGTCCGTCCTGTCGTAACCCGGAAAACAGAAAAAGTACAGGACAGACCAGCAGGGGTGCCGTCTGATCAATGGGCCCCCTGCCCAGACTCATTTACACATAATGGCTTGGCCATACACGGCGACAGAATTGATGGACTTAGTACAACGATTTCGGCAGAAGCCTAGAGCAAGTGTGCCAGCTTAGTCATTGAGACTGTGGGATTCTGGGGCTGAAAGGGTCTTGGTGAATGGCCCAGAAATAGCCAAGCTGGCCACCGTGACTGTCCATCCTGCTCTAAGACAGAGGTTATACTTGGGTAATCAGTATCGTGATGAAAACCGTTCTATACTGGAATGGTTAATGGCAGCCTGCCGTATGGTATGGCCAAATAAATCGGACATACCTTTGCATACAAGCATGTGGTTTTCCACGGAGGACCTTCAAAATTATATCCGCGAACTGGGTGTGAGAGAGGCTATCTATGAAGACACTTTTGATGGCCCTGATATGGTTAAATTTTCAGCAGGGATGAGAGATGTCATTTTACAGCAAGCTCCCTCCCATCTCTATGGTACCCTAGTATCCATATTAAATTCTCTTGTGGCCTCAGAAGTTGTAGTCCAGCAGGCTGCCCAGTTAGTTGCCAACTTGGGAGAAACAGAACGCCTGCGGACTAGGTGCAGTATTTGGCTGTTGGAAGAAGCAGAGGTCCTGCCGGTAAGTAAAACCAAGATGCTGGCTACTCGAGCTCCTCCAACGGGACCCATAAGGGTATCCCGAAAACAAATGTTTAATGATTTAATTTGGGCTGGGGTCCAATTTGCTAAGATTGACCGCCAGCCCAACCATGTCCTTCTCCAGCTCTGGAGACAACTAAAGGACAATCAAAAATTCCAGAGCTACCCTAAGAAAGGGTAAGAACTATAGAGAGGGTTCCAACAACAGCATGGAACCTAGAAGATTATATTACTCCAAACAGGAAAAAGAAGCCATCTCAGGTGTCTCGGGCCACTGTGCCTGAGCCATCAGAAGCAAAAGAATTGGCCCTAGCACAATTCATGGAGTGACAAGGGATGTTAGTCCCCGTAGGGCCTCCAGACGGGACCGGAGGCCCTATGTAGAATTAACAATTAATTGGTCCCAAAAAAATATTCAGAGAGTGATGGCATTGGTATACATGGGAGCAGAAACATCAATTATCTATGGAGATCCTGGGAAATTTGATGGCGACAGAGTAATGATTGGTGGTTGTGGGGGACAGACTTCCTGTCACCCAAACATGGTTGAAATTGAGGGTCAGGCGTGGATAGTCCATTCCTGGGTGGCCCACTGTGCAATCCAAAGTGTGAGCTCCCGGTACACAGCCCGATTATCTGTGCAGATGTCCAGGATACCATCACCGGGTTCCTTGGTTATAACCATCCACACAGGTCGCAGTTCTGCCCATTGGCTGCTCTGACCATCCCCCTCATCGAACCAGATTGTCTCGGTGGAAGGATGGTATGCTATTGCTCTCCACTTGCTTGGGTTGCCCTTGCTGGACCCATCTGTGTACCAGGCATCTTCAGGGATAGGATATTTTCCCTCCTGAACGGGACTCTTCTCTGGTGGAGCGACCAGTATTTCTTTTGGTGCATCACTGCGATACGTCACTGGGCCTAGGATCTTCTGGAGTTGTTCTTTCAAGGGTGATGAAGACAGACTGCTCCTTTGGCTGAGATAGGCGACCCAGCGTGCCACTGTTTGTGCTTGGGCCACCGCTGTCTTAGGAAGGTGGGTCAGATCTTTTACCCACCCCTGAATCGGCAGAGTGGTCTTGACTATAACTGCAGCTGTTTGAGTTATTGGCTCTACTGCCTGTAATGCCGAATAGGCAGCCAATAACTGTTTTTCAATCATACTGTATCTTTCTTCTGCTCCGTGCCAAACCTGAGACCAGAAACCAATGGGGGTCTGAACAGAGCTCTGGCGTGGCCACACGCCCCAACCAAAGCCGTCTTGAGTAACATGAACGTCCAACTCGGCTGGGAGGGTAGGATCGATTATACCCCATGCCCGGGCTTGTTTAACTGCCAGTTTCGCTTGTTGGAAAGCATCCTGTTTGGTTTTCCCCCAGTCCCATAGCTGCCCCTTTTTTGCGAGTCTGTACAGTAGCCTTAGCAGCTGCGCTAGGTGAGGTATAAAGGAACGCCAGTAACCCAATATACCTAGAAACTCTTGCAGCTGCTTTGATGTTGTAGGGACTGGGAACCCCTGAACCATATCTGTGACAGCACTGGGTAACATTTTGGTCTTTCCAGACCAAACCACCCCCAGGAGTTTTACGGACAGTCCCGGACCTTGCACCTTTTGGGGATTTACAGCCCATCCCCCCTGTTGTAAAAAAGTGGTTAATGTATCCGCTGCCTGTCCTACTGCCTCCAGTGAGTCGGATGTCTGCAGGAGACCTTCAATATAATGATATAGGTTAACATCATCAGGTTTTCTCCAATCAGCCAGGTCACGCACCTCTAGATTATATGGGCTGTGTGCAGGTCTTATAACACCCACTTTTTCTAATTCCTGCACCATTCTCGATATTTCATCTTGCCCACCCAGGAGTCTATACTGTCTCACGTTAGTAATCCGGCGTGGTTTCTCCGATCAGCCAGGTCACGCACTTCTAGATTGTGACAATACATTGGTGAATGCACGTACCCCTGTGGCAGGACCTGAAAGGTCCACTGCCTGCCTCCCCACGTAAACGCAAACTGATCTTGCGATTCCTCAGCATTTGGGATACTGAAGAACACATTTGCTAGATTTATGACACAATGATAGGTTTTTACCTCCCTGCTCAATGTGTCCATTAGGGAGGCAATATCGGGTACCGCCGCATGAATAGGCGGCATGACCTTATTTAATTCTCTGTAATCCACTGTCATTCTCCATGTGCCATCCTACTTTCACACAGGCCAAATGGGGGAGTTACATGGGCTGTGTGCAGGTCTTATAATGCCCACTTTTTCTAATACCTGCACCGTTCTCGATATTTCATCTTGCCCACCCAGGAGTCTATTCTGTCTCACGTTAGCAATCCGGCGCGATTTTGGCAGGCAAACAGACCCATGTTTCGCATGGCCTCTTAATATTGCCTGCACCACCCTGATACTGATACATCTCTGTCGAAGTCTGAACTCTCCCAAAGTTGTTTGGAGAGCCAGACCCCATAGAATACCTATGCCCAGGATGTATTCGTGGACTGGGTCAATAGACACCTTGTACTCCCAGGGTGGGAGACGCCCAACCCCCAATTTTAACCATGTTTGGGTGACAGGAATAGTTTGCCCCCCAAAACCACCAATCATCACTCTGTCCCCATGAAATTTTGTCTGATCTCCGTAGATAACTGATGTTTCTGCTCCTGTGTCTACCAATGCCATCACTCTCGGAATATTTTTTTGGGACCAATTAATCGTTAAATCTACATAGGGCCTCCGGTCCCATCTGGAGGCCCTACAGGGACTAACTTCCCTTCTCACGCCATGAATTGTGCTATGGCCTTATCTTTTGCTTCTGAAGGCTCAGGCATTGTGGCCCGAGACACCTGAGGTGGCTTTTTTTTTTTTCCTGTTTGGAACAATAAAATCTTCTAGGTTCCATGTTGTTGTTGGAACCCTCTCTGTAACCCTTAGCCTTCATTTCTTAGGGTAGCTCTGGAATTTTTGATTGTCCTTTAGTTGTCTCCAGAGCTGGAGAAGGACATGGTTGGGCTGGCGATCCATCTTAGCAAATTGGACCCCAGCCCAAATTAAATCATTAAACATTTGTTTTCGAGATACCCTTATGGGTCCCAATCGAGGAGCTCGAGTAGATGGCATTTTGGTTTCACTTACTGTCAGGACCTCTGCTTCTTCTAACATCCGAATGTCGCGCCTAGTCCACAGGTATTCTGTTTCTCCCAAGTCGGCCACTTACTGGGCAGCCTGCTGCACTACAGCTCCCGAGGCCACCAGGGGATTTAATATAGAGACTAGGGTGCCATAGAGACAGGAGGGAGCTTGCTGTAAAATTAAATCTCTCATCCCTGCTGAAAATGTGACCACATCAGGGCCATCAAATGTGTCTCTTACACCCAGTTCACGGATATAATTCTGGAGGTCCTCCATGGAGGACTACATGCCTGTATCTAAAGGTATATCTGATTTATTCGGACATACCATACGGCAGGCCACCATTAACCATTCTATTATAGAATGGTTTTCATCAAGGTACTGATTACCCACATATAACCTCTGTCTGAGAGCAGGATGGACAGTCATGGTGGCCAAGTTGGCTATTTCCGGGCCATTCACCAAAACACTTTCTGCCCCAGAATCCCACAGTTTTAATAACCAAGCCGGCACACTTTCTCTAGGCTTCCGCCAAAATAGCTTGTCATGGTTTTGTGATTTTTGGCTTTCGGTATTCCACATCAGAACATCATGTGGGGCACTGGGACTTTAACTGTCAATGCTCAAGTCCCGGGTACCTGCCCTGAAGAGAAGAACTACATTCCCCAGGGGACCTTGCGGTCAGGGAGAGGAGGTTTAACTCCTGGCAAGGTCACCTGATCACTTTTTCTTGCCTGCCCTTCGTCGTGGGCGCTGCTCCCATCTCCCTACTGCTCAACTGGACTGCGCATCTCACCTCAGCGTTGTGGTGAGGCCTATCCACCCTTTCGGACATTCTCTCTCTCTCTCTCATTATATTTGATTTATTAGCTTCAATTCTGATTATATTGTATTATAGTGTGTTATCTTGCATTCCAATAATATACTTAGTAAATTAGTTTGTTTCTCCAAAGATCGTTGCCACTGTTTTAATTATTTTGGGGTTCTCTGTTTCCTTTTTTCCGGAGGCGCGGATCTGCGGATCCCTCCGTCCCGCTCGTCACTGAACCGGGCCGAACCAGCCCGTAAACCGTTGACATTCTTGGTGGAGAATGCGGGCAAAGGCTGTTTTTTAGCTTTTTAGAACGAATCTCTCTCTGCTCTCGGAGAGCTTCGTTGGGAAAGTTTATCTTTTTCATCGGTGCTCACTGAAAACTTGACCTTGAAAGTCTAGGTGGACTACCAGTGTTCTGGGATATTTGTAAACTTTGAGCACTACTATCTTGCTTCTGTAAAGAGAGAAAAAAAATGTTTTCTCTTCTAAAACTGCCTTTCAAGGGTGTGCATGCCATCGTTTTTCTTTTTTAATGCTCAAAACATACTGGGCATTAATTAAGTTTGCCACTTTGCTTTATGGGGCAATAGGTATGTACAATCGATTGAAAACACTGATGGAAATATGTACTTGTTATCTGCATACAATGTGGTATACAACTCCAGAGGGAGCTGCTAATTGTACAGAACTTGTGATTTTTAAACAGGTTCCCAGTCTCTCCTTTGAATCCTTTATGCAGTTTTTGAATGCTCACCTGATGGCACTGTTAATCTCCCTGAATTTACTGTTCATCTTTTCGGTCAGATTTTGTATTTACTGTATTTTGAAGAAGCCTTCCCCAAAACCAGAGAATACTGAATGGCAGGGAGTGTGGAGAGGCTTGGGAGAGATTTTAGAGAGATGGACATCTTCGGTGTCATGGAACTTTACTCCTGAACACCTGAAAGACCTTGAAAGCTTAAGCATTTCTTTGAGACAGGAATGTTGCGGCTCAGGCAGATCTGAGGAGGCACAAATGATTTGGGGCCTGGCTAATGCTTATCGGGCCTTATTCAATAGTATCCCAAAAAGGGAGAGAGTTTGTGAAATTGAGAGAGAGTGTCTGAGAGCTGAGAGGGAGAATCTCCAGGCTGAGAAGGAGAGTTTCCAGGAGAGACTCCGAGCCGAGAGGGAGAATCTCCAGGTCCAGAGAGAGAGTCTCCTAGTTGAGAAACAGAGTCTCCAAATCCAAACAGGGAGTCTCCAAGCCAAAGGGGAGAATCTCCGAGCTGAGAGAAGGAATCTCCAATCTCAACGAGATGCCTTCGAATCCGAGTGAGACTCCCTCCAATCCAAACTCGACACCCTCCAAACTGAGCGAGACACCCTCCAATCTGAACTAAATAATCTCATCGTTGAACATGACAGACTCCAAGCAGAGCTAGAGGGTGAGAGCATCAGAACTGACCAACCTGATCGACCACAGGAGGCACCACAATTGATGTCAGTCGCCCCTGTAAGAGGACGGAAAACGAAACGAATCTCGGCTCATTTAGAACAGAAGAAAGAAGAGGAAAGAGGTCCAGAGGAGTGGCTCCGAGGTCTAAGAGAAGCACCCCTGAGTCCAGGGGAGGGGCCCTCAGTAAGACCACGGTCACCAACGCCTACGAGGGCAACAAGAAGTCCTGAAAGAGGAAGAGGTGAGCAAGATATCGTTGCTTTTGTTGATCGATCTCTGAAAATGAATGAAATTCGAAGTCTGAGAAAAGACTTCTCACGTCACCCAAATGAGCCTATTGCTACTTGGTTACTTCGATGCTGGGACAATGGGGCCAACAGTGTGTGGCTAGATAGTAGAGAAGCTCGCCAACTGGGTGGCATTGCTAGGGACTCAGCCATTGACAGAGGTATTAGTACATGCCTAAGTACCAGGCCTTCACCCTCTGGAAGCGGATGTTGTTAGCTGTAAAAGAAAGATACCCCTTCAAAGAAGATCTGATGCCTGAGAAAAAGAAATGGACTGATATAGAAAAAGGCATCAGTTATTTGAGAGAATATGCTGTGGTGGAAATGCTACATAGCCCCGATTTCATTCCTGATGAGCCAGGCCAAGAGCATGATCCTGAGAGAGTCAGGTGTACACCAAACATGTGGAGTACATTCACAAAGACTGCGTGTCACGGAGTTGACTAGATCAGTCTATGTCCGTGACAGGGGTGACAGGCCTCTGCCCTCCCCCCCAACCCAAGTCCCACAAAAATGGGAAGTCCACGGCACGGGCTATCTCCTGTTTAATCTGCTCAAAAGCCTGCTGCTGCTCAGGGCCCCATGTAAACTCATTTCTCATTCGCGTCACATAATAAAGGG
Source organism: Centrocercus urophasianus (assembly GCF_019232065.1). Taxonomy (NCBI): domain Eukaryota; kingdom Metazoa; phylum Chordata; class Aves; order Galliformes; family Phasianidae; genus Centrocercus; species Centrocercus urophasianus. Next base: position 2,683 of record NW_024885083.1, on the reverse strand, counting down.
GGCTTACAATGAGGCTGTAGTTTGGAACGTGCATTCTCCAAAAGCCCACTGCACCCAGAAAAGATTGTGTTTCTCTTTTGCTAGTGGGTGGAGACATAGCAGTGATTTTGTCGATCACATCTGTCGGGATGTGACGACGGCCATCTTGCCACTTTATGCCTAGGAACTGAATCTCCTGGGCAGGTCCTTTCACTTTGCTTCGCTTAATAGCAAAACCAGCACTCAGAAGAATTTGGATCATTCGCTCTCCTTTCGTGAAGGCTTCTTCTGCTGTATCGCCCCACACAACGATGTCATCAATGTACTGCAGGTGCTCAGGAGCACTGCCCTGTTCCAATACAGTTTGGATCAACCCATGGCAAATGGTCGGGCTGTGTTTCCACCCCTGGGGCAAACGGTTCCAGGTATACTGAATGCCCCTCCATGTGAAAGCAAACTGTGGCTTACATTCTTTGGCCAAAGGAATGGAAAAGAAGGCATTAGCAATGTCAATGGTGGCATACCATTTGGCTGCTTTTGACTCCAGTTCATACTGGAGATCTAACATGTCCGGCACAGCAGCACTCAGTGGGGGTGTGACTTCATTCAGGCCTCGGTAGTCCACCGTCAGCCTCCATTCTCCACTGGCTTTACGCACTGGCCATATGGGGCTGTTAAAAGGCGAGTGAGTTTTGCTGATCACTCCCTGGCTCTCTAGTTGATGAATTAACTTCTGAATGGGGAGCAAAGAATCCCTGTTGGTGCGGTACTGACGCCTGTGCACCGTTTTTGTAGCAATCGGTACCTGTTGCTCTTTTACTCGCAGCAGCCCCACAACAGATGGATCTTCTGACAGGCCAGGCAAAACAGACAGCTGCTTAATGTTTTCTATGTCCACAGCAGCTATTCCAAAGGCCCATCGATACCCCTTAGGATCCTTGAAATGCCCCCTTCTGAGATAATCAATACCTAGTATACATGGAGCCCATGGGCCCGTCACAATAGGATGTTTTTGCCAGTCCTTACCAGTGAGGCTTATCTCAGCCTCCAACACAGTCAATTCTTGAGAGCCCCCGCTCACTCCAGAAATATGGATTAATTCTGTCCCTTGGTGACTCGAGGGCATCAGAGTGCACTGTGCACCAGTGTCCACCAGTGCCTTATAATTCAGTGGTTCTGATGTGCCAGGCCATCGAATCCACACAGTCCAATATACTCTATTATCCCTTTCCCCCCCCCTGACTGAGGGCACGGCCCCTCTATTCATTACCTGTGGTAACTGGAGCAACTGCACTGGTGGTTGATCTGCTTTGTAATTCTTTCACCCGGGCTCGTAGTACAGGAGTAGGTTGACCGTGCCACTTCCCCATGTCTTCTCCATGGTCACGTAGGTAATACCATAAGGCAATTCGCGGTGTATTACCCCTTACTTGAGCCGGAGAGCGTTTGCTTCTAACAGCTGAGATCTTTGATGGTGCACGTGAGAAGGAAGGTTCTTCGTCTTTAGTTAGGTGGGCTCGCATAAATTTCATCATCTCCTTCATCTCCTTCACATCCTTCGCTACACTCGTTTGATTATCCTGATCTTCATCAAGCGTCTCTGATACTGCTACAGGTTTGTCACGGTTAATCAGTTGACACACTTGCTCCGTCATTCTTGATATTGCAGCAACGGCAGCATGAATTGGGGACAGCAATTGTTCGTAGTTATGGAGCATAACAATTAATTCATAAACTAAGGGCGTTCTCTGTTGTTCGTTGAATCTGTCACACGCTGACATTAGTGTAGAGGCATATTTGTCCGGCGCTGTTGTCACGATTTTCTGCCATATCTCAGGCGTTGTCCTCACTCTTTCAGGGTCGCGGTTTTGGTGTGGGTGGTTAGGAACAAAGTCAGGGTCATACAACATTTCCACCACGCCTATTTCCCTCAAATACTGGATACCCTTTTCAACTGTATCCCATTTTTTCATTGCAATCTTCAAGCCATTTTTGAAGGGATACTTTTCCTTCACGGCTGTTAACACTCGTTCCCAGAGGGAGGCAGCCTCATCCGAACACCGACTAATTCCTCTATCAATAGCTGGATCTCTGGCAATGGCACCCAGTTGGCGAGCTTCATTACCATCCAGAGACAAGCTATGGGCCCCACTGTCCCAACAGCGAACCAACCAGGAAACAAGAGTTTCATTCGGGCGCCGTGTAAACTCCTTTCTTGAACCTTGGATTTCAGTCATCTTTAGAGGCCGGCGAGTAGTAATAGAGACTTCCTCTTCATCACTCTCTTCTGCACGTCTCTTAGTTTTCCCTTTTGCCTTTCGCGATGGTGGTGGTTCTGAGGAGGGCCCCTCGCCTGGATCTTCCTCCACCTCCTCCTCCTCTTCTTCTCTTTTTCGTTCAAGACGCGAAGACACTCGTTTCCATTTCTTGCCCTCCACAGGAGCAACTGGTATTGTTCCTGGTGTCTCCTGTGATCGATTAGATTTGACTTGGGGATTTTCCCCTTTGGCTTGAACCTCAGCTCGGAAACTCTCTCTCTCCAGAATGGTATTATATAGGGCACGGTAAGCACAAGCCAAACCCCAAATAAGTTGTACCTCCTTAGATTTATGTAAGCCGCATAGTCCCTGACTCAAATACTGGCTTAGTTTCTCAGGATCCCACAGGTGTTCAAGAGTAAAATCCCATGACACTGCAGGTCCCC